>NW_027271255.1:0-185000 GCF_040938485.1 Diadema antillarum | reverse complement strand
ATATTTCATTTCGGATTTACAAACCTTTTGAATAATGCACATCGCACATCACTCTGAATCCATGAAGATTCGAATATGACTTTTACTGCTAACACAGTCTGCGTAATATTGTTTAAGACACTGTTTCTGGTTGCATAAGATGTGTCTTCACCATGAATCTATGGGGTCATTCCACGAGGCGACACCCACGATTCATGCGGCTCACGAGTTAGACATTGAATAAAAGTCCATCAGTCATGCAACCCAGGAGTCATACAGCCCATGAATCCGACACAAGGCAAACATGGCTCACGAGTTCGACGCTAGGCAAACAGGCCCACGAGTTCGACACTAAGCAAAAAAGGCCCACGAGTTCGTCACTTAAAGTAAAAAAACGACACACTAGTTTGACATTACATCACGTGGCTTAATGCATCGGTCTCGTGGCCTTGTTTGCTTAGTGTCGAACTCGTGGTCCTGGCTTGCTTGGTGACGAACTCATGGGCCTTGCGTTGCTTAGTATCGGACTCATGGGCATTATTTTCTTAGTGTCGAACTGCATGGGCTGCATGACTCGCGGGCTGTATTACTCGTGAGCTGTATGACTCATTGGCTGTATGACTCACGGGCTGTATGATTAGTGGGTATCGAACTCGTGACGTGTATCCGAATATATAAATATGAATGGTTGAAGAAATTATCAGAAACACTTGACAATGCATTGCTACTTACAGATCTTACACCTATACGCAGTGGCTTAATATACATGATTGTAAATCTGTGGTTTGTGCCATGTAAACAGAATGCCCGATGTTTCATCAGAATACAAGATGAGTTAAAATTGCCCAGTTATCAATGATTGATTTATCGACCATAGCATTTTCATTTCACATGAAGCCAAAATGTCACTCATTCTTTCCCTTTAAGTTCCACTCATTGTGATCTGATATGTCCCCTACCAGTAAATTTGTAATTTGCGTAGATAGGTCGGAACTTCTTCCGTTTGCCCCCGGTTGCAGTCGTGCTTAAATGAGCAGTTCCGTTGCATATTTGATGGATAGTGCGATGGTAAATTTCAACAATTTCTGTGAAGAGTTCTCAGCATTTGTATCCTAGATATGTTTTATTTTTGCATGAAATATGCATAAACGGTTGCATTTACACCTACCTGTGCTTTCTTTGTAATTTTTTTTTCTTTTTATTGACAAAATAGTGCATTAGGGGCAAACCTGCCTGCAAATCAGTGAAGTGATGATGGCATCACTACCCTTAGATTCATACACACAAAATCCCTTAAAGGGGATGGCTAGTAACTGATCAGTGGGAATGCTGGGGGATGGTTGTTCCGATCCTTGTGGGATTCATTTAAGAGTACATTATATATCTATTGTTGTGTGAAAATTATTTGCTTCAGAATGGTCTCATATTCAAGTAATGTGCAGTTTAATGTTTCCAAGTTACTATGCCTGTACAGTGACGGGGCGATCGTTAACGGGCCGTTAACGATCTCCTCGTCACTGTAAAGGCATGCTAACCTGGAAACATTAAACTTGAATATGAAACCATTCTGAAGCAAATAATTTTCACACAACTATAGATATATAATGTACTCTTAAATGAATCCCACAAGGATTGGAACAATCATCCCCCAGCATTCCCACTGATTCCCACTGATCAGTTACTAGCCATCCCCTTTAATTTGTCCTGTGTGATATCTATTTTTGAGGCCATTATCATAGTCAAGTGTTCACTTATGATGATGGTCTCCTGCATTTCTGCTATTTTTAGAGTTGCTAAATTTGTCTTTTAATGGATCAAATAACACCTGCTCGTCCTCATTTTGCATTATCATAGAATATTGTCATACGTTTTAATTAATCACTCATACACATACTTGTTCAATAACTTTGTTCAATTAATTATGTGTTTTTATTCAGGTTTGAAAGAGAGATGCAGTAGTAAAATCCAAATATCTATAGAAACGAGAAATACAATTAATGAGCAAATATAACAGATAGCCATGTCTGAGATCATAAGTGGTACAGTCCATCACAACACAAACTGATTTGAAATGAAGGAGACACCCCTCATGAAATGATAAATATGCAGCTTTAAAATCCATCACGTTGAATGTTTTACATCCGATTTCATCTAAACCTCTACAGTTCTGATTGTTTGATTTTTACCTACACTTGACCAGGGAGTGCTTTTTTTTTAAATTTGAAATGATATAGGCCTATTCATAATACAAAGAATATATATATATATATATATATATACATGTATATATACATATATATATATAATTATGTATATATATATATACATATATATACACATATATATGTATACATATATATCTATATATACATATATATATGTATATATATATAGGCTTATATGATATGAATATGTATACAATATATATATGCATTTATCTGTCTCAAGCGTCTCTTGTTTAACTCCCCTTACTGATTAGTTATCTCCTCTCTAAGATATTTTTGCAGTAAGTAATTTTGATTTTTCTTGTGCTTGTTCGCGTTTTCACATTTTCAAGTCATTTTTCTTCATTGCCATTTTCATGACTACATTCTAATTTAAATTGTATTGTAGTGCTGTATTATCAAATTTTATATAGTAAGTTTATGGAAGTGAATGTATCTATGCATTCTTTCTACAGCGCTTCGAAACTCATGTATTAGGCGCTTTATTGGTGTACTTTATCATCATTATTATATCATTAGTATTATTATTATTATTATCATTAATATTATTATTATTATCATTATTATTATTATCATTATTTTATTATTATTATTATTATTATTAGTATTAGTATTACCATTATCATTATTATTATTATTATTATTACTGTTATGATCATCATCATCATCATCACCATCATCATCATCGTTATTATCTGTTGTGTTCTACAGCACCGATCATTGCACCTATCTTGGAGAAAGGTGGAGTGAAGATGGTAGCCGTCCTTGCCTTCGTCAGCGGGGGCAGTCTCTGCCTAACGAGTTTCTCTGAAGGACTGTCTTGTTCACTGCGTCTCTCCTCATATCCGGCAAGTATATGAATGAGCAATAGGGTTTAGGGGTGTAGGGGTGGGGGCGGGACGGGGGGGGGGGGGGGGTGGAGTGGTGATTTTGAGGGGAGAGGAGGGGATGATAGTGGCAAAATAGGGAGGGGTAGCTTCAGGGAGATATCTTGTAGATTAAAAACTCTAAGCATCATTTATCTTAACTAATTGCCCATGAATCTTGTGTGATCAGATCTACGTTTATATAGGGATATAGTTTATAGAGGATTAATTGATTGATTGATTGATCGATCGATTGCTTGCTTGATTGATTGATTGACTGATTGATTGATTGATTGATTGATTGATTGATTGATTGATTGATTGATTGATTGATTGATTGATTGATTTATAGGGGAAAGTGCAAGGGCGGGGGGAAGAGGGATGATTCACAAAATATGCCTTAGTTAAGTTTGCATACAAAGAAAATAATTAATAAGGTTATGCTTAAAATGATTAGTCTATTCTGTTGTAAGTGTCGATGCTAATGAATTTCAATATAATACTTTCATTGATTTTGATTTAAGAAAGTATCTATCATCTTATCTTCTTTATTACAGGCTTTAAGAAAAATGCAAATTTGTTAGATGGTTTGTGAGATCAGGTCCATAGTGCCTTAAGGTTATATTAGCCTATAGAGCACTTTTGTTTGAGGAATATTATTGCATGTACGAGCTAGATATGAATGAATGTTTTTATTGTTCATTTCTTTTTTACTTTAAGTATCAAAGTCAAATTGAACGTGGAGTGGTGTTTCGGCGCTCTATAATTATACAGTGTAGTTGAGTTTGTCTTGCCACAAGCACATATCAACGATGATTATTATCACCAGACATGTTGTGCTCAACGTAACCCATCAAAGCTATGCCTGTATAAAGATGATGATGATGATAATGATGATGATGATGATGACGATGATGATGATCCACAGTATTTGTATAGCGCCATATATCTGTTATAGAAACATTCAAAGGCGCAGACTCCTCCAAGAGAGTTAGCAATTGAACTCCTGGTGAAAAATGTGAATTTTGAGTGAGGCTTTGAAGTGATCCAGTTTGTCAATTTCACGGAGCAAGATGACGAAAAAGTAATCGTTTGTTGTTGTTGTTGTTTTCGCTCCCTTTCCCTTTCTCTCTCACGTATACCCGAAATGTATCATGTAGGGATATCCTATGCCTTCGTCATTCTCTGCATCGTCGTCGAGTTCCAGCGGAACGTACACGAGGACTTCGCCCTCAAGTTCGGCATCGGTCACTGTGGCAACGCCTTCGGGATGGTTCTCATACCGATCTTGGCCGAGACGTTGCGGGAAGTGTACGGTGGCGAGGAGCCATCCTCCTGCTGGGAGCCATAGGACTTCACATGTGTATGTTCATGTATCTCTTCGCCGTAGCGACCGAAGACATCGGGGCATCCATCAAGACGTCCGGAAGTCACGACGGAGGCAAAGTTGAACTAACCGAAAGCGCAAGCCACGAATTGGACGACGACAATCACGTGGACGAAACATCAAGGCTGACCAAAAACAGTGACTCCGAGAGATCTTCATCAGACACTGGCTGGTGCTTGAAATTGGGACGAGGGGTCTGGAAGCTATTTGGACTCGCAGTTGTCTTTGAGGAACCCTACACAATTCCGCTCTACATTTTCTTCTTGCTTGGCGGTCTCATCAACGTTGCCTGGGTGGTGTTCCTCATACCCCACGGTGTAGAAAGGGGATACCAGCTCTCCACGGCCGTCTTCTTGGCGGCTTTTGGAGGAATCGGAAACGGGGTTGGCCGCATCATCCAGGGCCCAATCATCGACAGAAAATGGTTGTCGAGTCTCGATCTCAACTTGCTCCTCACTTTCACAAATTGCATCGTGTTCGCATTCGATCCCCTCACCTTGGCCTTCTGGCATCTAGGGCTTGCTTCGTTCGTCACAGGGGTGACTGTCGGGGCCAGGATGTCACTCCACGTCGTGACACTACGGCAGTACGTCCCACCAGAAAAGTTCTCCTCGGCGTTTGTGTTCTGCAGTCTGGCGAATGGCATCGGAGAGCCTCTAGGGGGCGTTATGGCTGGTAGGCAGATTACAAGGATAGCAAAACCCGCATAGAATCAAATTAGACAAAAAAAAAAAGAAAAAAAAAAGAATTAACACCAAACCCGATCCAGGTGATTGTGTTCACCCAGCACTAACTAAACGAGAATGCGATGGAATTAATAGGAGAACGTTGCTAAGAGACAACAAAAGACCTAAAACAAAACAGAAACTTTCGAATACTGTATTTCATAGTTCCAGACGTGATTGCAAATAAACGTCATCCATGTTCAGTTCAATTCATTAATTTTCATTCTCATTTTTTTCTTCCAACAAAACATAACACAGAATTAATTAGGAATCATATCATAACCTGCGTAAGCACATATACATTAGAATGTGCGAAACGAAAATTAAAAAACTAGATATAGATATGCATACATATCGGCAAAATACTAAGTTATGTTCAGAGAAAAAAAAAGAACTGAGAGGTCCATTAAAAAGCAATGCTTGTGTATTGTGAACCACTCAAGTGTTTCTTTGAAAATGTTGTCCGCAAATAGAAGGAACTTTTTTTTCTCTTTCTGAGAATAATGGTATCAAGTTCGCACAATATTTTGTGCGCCTAATACATATTATATAACAATAGCCTAATGATGATGATGATGATAATAATAATAATAATAATAATGATAATAATGATAATAATGATAATAATAATGATAATAATAATAATAATAATAATGATAAGATATAGAATAGAAATGTACATGTAGATTATCATGTATAACTCACATAGATCCAAACATTATACATGCTGATTGCTACCCCCTCCACACACACACACACACACTCCTAGATACATAATACTTTAGCGAGCATTATTACTCTCACATGGTTTCTAAACAAAATTTGACAGTACAGTACATGTATCGTGTTACAGTATTGTTGATCATGAAATTTTAATGGTATGGATATGTTTGGTTGTTTGTTTGATTTTTATTCTTTTAACATCACCGCAGGTTTTTTTTTCAATAACTTCATTCAATGAATGTGATAAAAAATACAACGTACCAAGAGGACTTTTTCTTCTTTTTCTATCTCCCTTGCTCTACAAAAAGGAGAGAAAACGGGAAGCGTATAAACATACGGAATGCTCAAACCACTTCCTCCAAACACTACGTAAACACACACAGATGCACATATAAATTTGCATATAGGTATTTCTGCCATGCAGTTTTTTTTTTTATTCATTGCTTGTTAATGTTTGATAAGGGTTGGATATCTAGTACAGTTTTTATATGAGTGCAAGCGTAGTTGGATTTTCAATTCCATTTCCTTGTATAACTTGCTTTTGTCGTTATTGAACATGATTATTTTCAGTTTGACCTACTGAAACTGAAATGTTCTGTTTCTCTGTTTGTTCGCGATGTAAGATTTGAAATTGACACCACGTGGATTTCATTCTGCATAAATAATTGCGTAGCTGTCATGGCGTCATTTGCTGAATGAACGTATCTGATGACGGTCTGTTTTAAAGGATTGAAAAAAAAAGCATCTCAAACTCAGCGCCGCAACTTTCATAACAAAGTTTTATTGTCTCTTTGTCACAGGATTTCTCGCGCAGAGGTTCACACTCACCGTGGCATTCGTGGCGCTTGGAGGGATCGAAATCTTCGCCTGCCTTCTTCTGCTGCCCTTACGGTACTGCGTAACAACCAACGGGACCTGACAATACTTAAAGAGCTCTCAATATGCCACAAAGTCGCGAAACGAAGGGCTTTTCGTTTCAAATGAACGTATAGATAGATTAGATACAGTAGAGGACAATGCCGAGGTTGCGGCATCATGACATGAGCAGACAATTGCCTTTGTCAGTTTGTGCATTTTGCGGTTTCCTCGCACGCCTCGGCATAAGTATGGATAATGATGATACAAGTGTAATGGGTGTTTCTTCCGTTTTGGCAATGCACTCTACCAGTTGTGGGCACAGTTAATCATCGCCAGGGGGCGCTGTTGCATAGAGGATAACAGAGCCTTCTATAGAAGGCTCTGGTGGGTAAGACTCCACCGACTCTCGGACCCGCGTTCGATTCCCGCCAAGCGCTTACGTTCTTGGACAAGATGTTTTTACCCACAATGTCCCTCTCGACCCAGGTGTGTGGGTACCTGGCAACGCTGAACAGCAGGGCCATCTGGTAGAGTAATGGCAACACTGAAGAGGCAACCCTGGATAAAGAAGGTCTTATTACATGTAATAGTTACGTTCAGACGACAAGCCCTATTGTTGTTATCCCAGCTCTTCCCGCCAGTACTTTTTTATTGTTATTATTATTACTACACTGTAAAAAATGCGACATGCGACATGTTTATGAACTAAACACAGTGTTAAAAATCTAAACACTTTGTTTAACATCTAAACACCCGGTGTGTATAGCACGTGTAAAGTATTGAGAGTTAAAGTGTTTAGCTTGGAGTGTTTAGTTGGAGTGTTTATTCTGGTCACGCTATGTTAATCTCAATATGTCCACATATATATGGAGAAGTGTTGGAAATGGTGTGTAAATTGTAATCTCTAGTTTCCTTTTATCACGAGAAAGTGGAAACTGTTACGACATCAAGATGCACTATGAAATAATTCATGTTTTAGGCCTTTCATGGAAATGCCTAATCAATAAGGAAAAAGGATAACCTAAAAATATGTAATACAACTGTAATAAATCTATATTTTGGTTTCGCATGTACAGTCCTATATTTTAACTGCTAGAAAAAAATGGGAGTTGCTTTTGTTAATGATTTCGTTCATGGTTTAGGGCAGTACCCAAATGTTTGTTGGCTATAGGCCTAAACACTTCTACTGTCAGGGTAAACAGACGCGTTTACATTCAGAACGCCTCGTAAACACGTTCTAAACACCGCACATGTTTAACATAAACACTGTGATACTCGTACTCTACAAGTCAGCAGCGCGCACATTATGTGACATGACAGCCGCGGCCACAACGCACGCAGTGGTGTCCTGTGCGTGCGCTTCTAGCGCACACTCGTGCTATGCATAATTATGACCATAATCAATGCACAATTGGCGGGAAAGGAGATGTGCGCGTACGTACCTGTACGGATGGATCTGTCTGATTGGCTGGCTGGTGCTGCCCTAGCAGCGTGATGTGCGTAGGCCTACAGTACGTGCGCATTCGTTCTAGGCTTGGTATCGTCCACCTACACTGTATACTTACGACTCGATCGACTGCGCTGCACTGACTTACTGTTGTACTGCATACACTAGCTAAGATGGCGTCGAAGCGATAAAGTTCTAGCCTGGCCGGCCTGCATGAAAGCGGTAAGTCTGCTAAGTCTGCTAAGTCGGTGAATAACAAGATTTATTGCAAAATTGTCCTCGTTTAATGTAAAGCTGTTGTAGGCGTAGAAATAGGCTACGCCCTTAAAGATTTTGCTCGTTTGTTTTAGTTTTCTATTTGTAAATCTAACGTTAGAACGGGGAACGCTCTAAGTTAAACTGTAACGTGTTAGTGTTGTTAACGTTACAATAGGCCTACACTCTACAGATTACCGGTAGCTACCGTAGTTATGGGTAAACTCGGCCTAGCGGGTAACCTCACTGTATCTTTAATTTTACGAAGTTATGAAGTAACTTTCATGTGAATGACGATGGGTTAGTGACTATATTTTGAGTGAAATTCATTTTTATTCCCTGTAAATTCTTCATAACTCAACAGGTGGTGAAAATTGAATGTAAAGCCCATTAGGATGTCTTGGAAAGGGATGCCGATGGCACCAAAGTGGGTGACGATGATGTCCTGACGACTGTATAAATTCTGCAAGACATTAACCTCTGCTGGCAGAGAACGAGGCATGGTGCAGTCAGCAGAGTAAATCAACTGGGGATAGTACATCACTGTATACTACCCATGTGGAAAGTGGAAATCAAGTAAGTACTCAAAATTGCAGAGCCAAATCAATGAATATTATGTACTTAAAGGGCATGTAAATGAGTTTCTATAAAATGCAGATTTTAGATGCTTTAAGTTCTTCTGTTTGTTTGTTTGTTTGTTTGTTTTGTTGTTGTTGTTGTTGTGTTTTTTTTTTTTTTTGGGGGGGGGGGGATTACCTACTCCCGACTCTCGAATCCAATCCATTAGCTAAGATAAATATGGAAAATTGATTTATTGCAAATATTGTTGAAAGTGTAAATTACAGATGTGAAAATCTTCACCCAAGAGACAAAGGATGCAGTAATGGTCGTAACTCTGCTTGATAATGATGATGAATAAGAAAGAGGCAACAACAACAAAAAAAAAAAACTTGCATTATTTCCAGAAAATTCAGCAAAATAAGTAAAAAACTGACGCAAGACACTAAGGCCCGTATTCTGCTAAAAACTTAGACCCGAGTTTAAACCCATGCCTAGGTCTAAAGTGGGTTTTTGGGGATTAAACCTGGGTTTAAACCACCAGTTTAGACCCAGGTTTAAACGCAGGTTTAATTTGTATTCTACTAAGTCCAGCTGTGGTCTAAATTGGGTTTAAATTAAACCTACCCAGGAGGAGGTTTATTTCGAGTTTAAATCGAGTCTAACGATGACTGGTAAGGGTACCAGCACACAGATCAATGCCAATGGCACAAAACGAGTGGCTGGCTGGATACAGCAGCTACACACATTGTACTAGTAGCTTGCCGGCCACACGCGAGTACACACGAGATACGCCTACTACTACGTCTACTACCTGTACTACAGTTAATACGTTAGTCTAGATAAGCTTTACGATGAAAATAACGTGAAGACTAGACCAAGAACTCAATGTAGGACTAGAGGGTAGAGCCTGAGGTCGATTTGGCATAGATAGACTAACTGTAATGTTGTTAGATCGAGAACCTAGATCGATCGTAGGACTAACGTTAGGACTAACCTTGTTAGTTAGTAGGAGTAGGGTCCTACTAACGTTTAGAACCTATTCGAATAGCTAGAGTACATTATTGTAACGTTAGGACTAACGTTAGATTTAAAAGTTTACGGTCAGTGTGGTACGGTAGGTATATCGAGACAGGAATACTAGTAGGCCTCATATGCCATTTCTAAATTTTAGAATGGTTTCCATTTTTATAAACTGACAATCTTAAGAGAAAAGCTTTTATTCAATTTCCTACCTCAAAGTCCTGGTTTGATCAATCGCCAATCCATTCCGAACTCACGATTCAATCGACATAAAAAGCCATGTCCCATCCAGCGCACACAGCAACCGTGCCGCCGGCCGGCGCGGCGGCTCTGCTGGTACTGAGCATTCAAAGCTAGCTAGCCGGCAGGAATATAAATAGCGCTACACTGAAGTATACGCTTACCATGTATCCTGCGATGTGCGTCGCACACGTACACAAACTGTACAGTAATGTATGTCAGTGCTTCACGAGTCGTCGAAAGCAAAAATACAGCATGCCCTTATTCGACATAAATACCCGTAAAAACGATTCAAAATCCAAGAAAGTCACGCTCATGTGACTGATACACTGCCAATAATAGATTTAAGTGGATTTGTGTAGAGAAAAGTACTCAGAGAGGGAGAATTTCTTCTTCCATAGAGGGCACCATGGTGGCTTGACCCAAGACTATTTCGGGTTTAATTTAAACCCGAAATAGACTTGGGTTTAACTAAACCTCGCTAGCAGAATACAAAATTAAACCTCGGGTCTAGCTAAACCATAGGTGAGTCTAAAATGGGTTTAAACCTTGGTCTACAGTAGAATACGGGCCATAGTGCTCATGTGATGAAGGGATTCTGTCATTCCTTTTAATTTGAACTTGCTTATGGATTCAGTCAATTTCTTTGCTATCCATTCATTTTCAGAATCTATGGGAGCAGTTAGGTCTATTGTATTGCAAAGCCAAATGATTTGTTTTCCTTGTGTAATCATTTCTTTTTACCAGCACCAGTACGTCATGGAAGAATTGATCAGGGATCACGCCAAACCTGTCTGGATTAGAATGAAAGATGCATGCGCTTACTTCTATACAACCCGTCTAAAAGTGTAAACATCTGAGGATTACAAGGACATCGCAAGATATACTGATATACAGTATATCTATAGGCCTACATGCCACATGAAGGAAATGAACCATGGATAATAATTTTGAATGTTAATAATCTTTTTCCCGCTAGCCATGTGATGTCTCAGATCGTCATGATGCACTACAGACCTATTAGGAGGCATCCCACCTGTTAGAGCAACCTTTCTATTGTTTTTTTTTTCTTCACTGACAGTGTGCATCTAAACCTGTATACTAGAATAAAGTAAATCATATGGGGGATGATAGGGTTTTGTATGCGATGGGGCTTCAGTTCTCCGCGTGTGTGTGTATGCGTTTGTGTATTACATAATGACGAACCTCTAAAGAAATATGAAGGTAGGGGGCCTATATAATTTGAAGAGGAATTCAATGCTTATTTGATGAAAATTGGCTTTGAATGGCAGGGATATCCAAAACAAAGCGATTCTATTGTCCTCTGTGCTTACGATAATAATCACCTGCATTCTTATTGCTCATAGATATGTGTAATTGTCTTTTTTTAAACAGCTGGTACGTAAAATTGTAATTTATCTAATATGTAAAGACACTTGCTCGAAATCGTTTTGCACTATTAAGAAAAACAGTTTTATTCACTTCATTTTATTCATCAACCAATGTCCTTGTGATTCACTGTTAAGATATTACTCAAGAACTTTGTTCGATTGGCTTTCTGTTATTTTCTTGTGCAAAAAGGAATATAGAAATCAAAGCAAATCAAATCAAAATATCAGCCATTTCATTTTTTTCCCCCACAGGTGCTTCCAATACGATCAGCAGATATTGGACGCAAATAAGGGGCCAGTAGTTGCATTTGTTTGGAATTCTTTGCAATTTTCTTGTAGACCTGATAGGAAATGCAGTATTCGGTAGTTAATATTTTCTTTCTGAGATTCTTGAAATCGGTCACATGGAGAGAGGTATTAGAAATGTAGTACAACATGTATAGAGAATTGGGAGGAGTCTTGCAACTAACTGACAAATTGACAAGGGAGGAGTCTTGCTGATCACATCGCGTGTTCATGACAGCCTTGCATACCCTCCCTCCTCCAGTTGCAATGCATTATTTTTTCTTTGTTCATATCCTCTTGTCTTTACCAAAAATTCTGCTGTGTCGAGATTGAAAGTAGCCCTCCATATCATGATTTATGTGGAGTATGATGAGACTGATTACACTCTAATAGACTATTAATGTATACTCAATGAGTTTGACTTCTTTCTCCAAGGTTCTAGCAAGGTAGAAGTTTTTTCTCACTCACCCCTTGAAATCCATTAACATTCTAATATTTATCTCAAAATAGCAAAAGTGAAAAATCCATACAATACTGTTAGCCTACATGTACTTTCAGTGATCGTCGCAGTGAAAAGAACAATATCATGTAATTATTTAAGTTCCATAATTGGTACTGATCAGGGAGTGCAGATGTTCACCACAGGCTAAATACAATGAAAACATTTTTTTTTTTTTTGGTCTCTTTATGATGCAGTACATCATCTACACTCCCTTATCAGTACCAATACGACCATAATGTTGTGCATGGTATAATTTGCCGTGAGCCTAATCAGGTTCGGGTACACCCCAAAGCACTTTGCCAATAATTGATGCAATCTTCAAGGTCGGCATGGATTTGTTCACAGACTGCAGTTATGTTCCTGGAGGTGTTACGTACATGTCAAGCTTCCGAAGCGTTGAGTTGCAATTCACAATCAACAAGTTTATTAGTTTGTTTTACAATACTAAGAATTAGTTCTGAATACAGTAGAAAGACGGCAATTCTTGAAAGTAGGCCAAGAATTACATGTGACTGAAAAGTAATTGTTAAATGCAATATTTTTTTTTCTTCAAAATGAGTTGTGTGCCATTTCCTGCATATACAAACTTTACTGTGTGTATAGGAGAGAATTTCATTTACGTCTTCGTGTACAGGCCAGTGACTCCCAGGTATCTTGCATTTAACTCAGTATGGTGTCGTATAGCAAAACATGGCAATATTTAAAGGGGAAATCCAGTCCAAATACAAGTTAGTCTGATAAGAAAGAATAAAATATCAAATGTTCATTGGTAAAATTTTGATCGAAATCGGATGTAAAATAAGGAAGTTATGACATTTTGAAGTTTCGTTAATTTTTGAGGAAACAGTTCTTGAATGGTTGATATAAATATGCAAATGGCAACGTGGGCATGTCATTCCCTCACAACTTACTTAATTTCAAGTTTTTCATTCAAACGCAATTATTCCCGAGGCTCAAGTCCTGATCACTTTTCTGAAGTTATTCAACCAGCAATACCATAATGTTTCACATTTCATTAACATAAACATTGAATTTCATCATTTTTTTGTACACGATCAATGGAAAATTGTGAGGTTATGGCATGGTCAACTTACTCATTTGCATATTCATATCCACTTTAAACTGCTTTGCAGAAACTAGCAAAACTTCAAAATTTTATAACTTCCTTATTTTTCATCCGATTTCATTCAAATTTTTACTGTTAAACTTGTAAGATTTTACTCTTTTTTATCAGACTATCTTATTTATTGGACTCGATTTCCCCTTTAAAGGATTTTAACTTATTATTCATCAGATCTTGCCCAAGCTTTGACTGATGTCTTGATAACGTGCATTCAGAGAATTGCCTTTGACTCTTGTAGCCAAAATGTTTGTGAAAGCTAACCCAGGTCTTCCCTGGTATTATGCGATGTAAGTGTGCTGATGATTTGGTACATACTGGGTAAATTCTATATAATGTTATGCGTTTATCTCATTCCATGCAAAAAAAAAAAAAAATGGAAACAATCCACTTTACATTTATAAATACATGGGAATTAACATGCATGATGATATGTCTCATTTAAACACGTAGAAATTAGCATGTATGAATGTATGATGTGTAAACATGTCTCATATAATCACGTGGAAATTACCATGTATGATGTGTAAACATGTCTCATATAAACACTCAGCATGTATAAGGTGTAAACATGTCTCATATAAACACTGAGAAATTGCGATGTTTAATATGTAAACATGTCACATGTTTAGTGTATGAAATTTTGTGATCGATCTAAAAATCAGACATGTGTTCTGAGAATAAACACTAAATTGGCAAATAAACATGTCGCAGTGTTTTTAATCTGTCACAGCGAATAAACATGTCGCAGTGTTTACATCGTAAACAGTGCGTCATGTTTATTTTTTGGTTCAGTGTTTAGATCTTAAACATTGTGGGTGATTATGTGACTGTGCGGTGTTTAGTATTTAAACACTGTGAGTGATTATGGTGTAAACGTTTGGCGTTTAGGCTATAAACAGAGCAGGTGTTTAGTTTTTAAACATCAGAACCGTTTAAAACATAAACATGTGTGTGTGATAAACACCTAGGGTGTGCTGAAAATAAACACAGCATATGTTTAGTTCCTAAACATGTTTAATATATAAACGCGTCGCAGTGTTTTTAAACTGTCACAGAAAGTGTTTAGTTAGGTGTTTAGAAACTAAACAAATTTTTTACAGTGTACAGTCGGGTCGAGGATGACATAATATGCGGGAACGTTGCAACGGGAGGCCAGTCTGGACAAGGAGGTCTTATACATGGAGTTCTAACTGGCTGTAATTATTCAAACAGTTGCATGTAAAACAAAAGTATCATGTGAAAATGTTTAAAACTGTACCATGCTGGAAAGCTGGTTTTATCACTTATCCGCTTAATTTCCACAAATGAAACTAATGTGGAATAATCTTCAAGTATAATTCTTTATAGATAGATATATGAGATTAGTGCCCAGGTATGCCCAGTCGAGTAATTTACATCTTTATTTCAGCATTTTTGCTCAATTTCTATTCGCGCATCCTCGTGTCTATACCACCTACCTTTTATTAGATGGGATAGCGAAAAGTAGTTACCATCACAAAGACATATCTTCCTTTGAAAGTGGCTGGTGATTATGCAATGAGACACGAGTCAATAAGCCAGTTCGGGGTTCCAGTTTGAGCATGAGCAGAAAAAGTCATTTGTACCGAGAGACAGGTTGGTTTTTAATTTCACTGAGATAAGCATCTGTAATGCTATGATTATTCATGAAATCCTTATAAATGGTGCCTGCCAGGATTATAATTACATCCACCTGCCAGCAAGCCTGGTATTTGGCAATGTTAACAGAACAGAAAAAAGTTTGTTAATGTATTCGAAACAGCACAATGAAAAAGATGCTTCCCAAAGTGTTGATTGACGAACCATTCTGGTCACTTCATCTACACAGGTTCATTCTTAGTTTGAATACGAGTTCCATAAATTGCTATGTTGGGCAAGCTGCTGCATTATGTTGCTTTGAATTGAGTGAAGTGCCTAACCAACAGAGAAAAATGAAAGGTCATTTGTACCCATGTGTATATATGAGCTATCTCCGAACTGGCTTATTGTCTTCGTATCTGCGCGGCAGATCCTGTTTGGCACATGCTTCAAATATTTTTTGAGCGGCGGCTTCGAACATCTAGCAAAGGAAATAAGACGGTTGTGACTCCATTCTCTAGAACCTCCTTGGTCTGGAGCGGTATCCACAATATAATAACCACAAGCTGCTTGACCCGTAGTCACAAAATTGATAAACTCAAATTCTGGCTGCATGAACGAAGGGGACACTTAATTTGTGAAATACTTTTTAAATTAGGGAACTTTCGACAAAGTTTTTGATGCAAAGAATAGTGGCTTTGTTGCGGTGAGATCATAAAAGTGGATTAATCGATGGTGTCAAATATCCAAGTCGCATCTTCTTTGGGAAATAATTGACGTAGGTCTTCCAACACTGAAGGTAAGAAACTGCTTTACCTGAAGTAGCATATAATATTCATTATATGTAAATGCATGTTAAGTATATAATATATAATATAATATATAATATATAATATTTCAATTTTTTTAAATTTATTTTCGTATTTCTCAATGGAAAATACATGGTATATAACAAAATATAATACAGAATGTCCAGCTTGGATATATACATGAAGAAATAGGAATACAAAAGTAATACATAACGGTCGATGTGTCATTTTCAATCAAAGTAAAGGATGCGAAGAGAAATACGATGGAACCTACTAAAAAGCAAAGCTTGTTGAGTGTAGGTCCCAACAAAAGCCTAGTGAGGGGAACAGGATGAGGAGCACGGGTACAATTAAGACCAAAAGTAAGGATAAAATATATAATATATAATATATGATATATAATATATACATATATATATACAATATATATATATATATATATATATATATATATACAATACTTATAATGTATATGTATGAATGTATACATTTATGTATGTATGTATGACACACAATAATACGCACAATTATGTGCATCGGAATTTTCGAGTTTTCCTATGTTCCTGTGTTATGATTATGTATTATGTTATAATGTCACGTATACACACACACACACACACACACAAACACACACACACACACACACACATATATATATATATATAGAGAGAGAGAGAGAGAGAGAGAGAGAGAGAGAGAGGAGAGGGAGGGAGGGAGAGAGGGAGGTGTCCACGTGTTGGCGTGATAATATCAAAAACTAAACTGAAACAAAGTTCATGCTGTATTCAACAATAGTGCTTTATTTCGGCACACAAAATTAATTTTCGAGTGATTCGTCCTTCCTCAAGTGTTGATACTGAGAAATTGTTCTCAGTATCAACACTTGAGTTCTCAGTATCAACACTTGAGAAAGAGCGAATCGCTCGAAAATTTGTGTACCGAAATAAACTGTTGGTGAATACAGAATGAACTTTGTTTTAATTTTTTATGATATATTTACATATATGTATTATACTAATAAGTACAGTACAATTCTATGCAGTGCAATATCATGGGAACAAGCAGAGTCTGTAAGAGGGTTTTGAAAGTTCGTTAGCATTTTCATATATTTATTCATACTTGTTAATCATAAACTTCCTTCCGTTCCGAATAAAGACAAAGTCATGATGCTGCATCCATACCTAAGTTCCCTCTTTAGTTTGCCAGTCCTGTGAATGTCAATTAAAGAATGTTTATATTTGAGTTTTGGTTTTACTTTGTTCCTTTTTACCTTGAAGCCACCTTTCAGAGTGAAACCAGTGAGTGCTTTATTTGAGTAGCTACATATTATGTAAACAAATGTCTGCTGCTCTCAAAGGTTCTCTGTGTTGACTTTCGAATATCGCTCCGTACCATTTTGTGATTCGACCATTGACGATACATGTATTACCTCCGCGTCATGGCATTTGCGTACTGGGACTTGGTTTGTGCAGACGGTCACACTAACACGTGTATAGGATCGTTCCTAATCCGTTGAATTCGCGTAGATCTATATACAATCATAATGCAGCCCTGCTTGGACACCTTCTTTATTTTGATTCTAAGTTCTCTCACGGCGACACAAGAAATTACGGGTACGTGGGTATTTGTCAAGAATTGAATAGAAATGGTTCTTCTTACGGTTTTTTTGTCTCTCCTCTGCTGGGTTACTTTTTTTAATCTATTGCTATTGTTATTCTTATAAAGTGTTAGGCAAGTTGTGCAGAGATATAACCAACTCATTACTTGGAAAGTTACGTTGTGACGTTTGCGCTATAAATAGCACATATGAGTCTCTGTCGCTTAATAGAAGGAAATGCATTCAAAAGTATTATTTGCCATATAATATTCATACCATAATATTCTACATGACGGTTTGAGTGAGTGTCTGTCTTTCTATGTGTGCATGTTATTGTTTGTTTGGGTATGGCCACGTCTGTTTGTAAGTGGCTTCCCAAAATAAAATATCGATCATCTGCCATGTTTATTATGATGTTAAAGCAAAATCCCGAGTGTACTTTTTAGAATTCATAAACGTAAATGTCATCGCATAAACAAACAAGTCGAAAATTAAACAATCATTCACAGCTTACTACCAGAAGACAGCGAATACAGTGTTATTTAACCACATTGGGTAGTTGAACCATATTTAGTCCCACATTGTTAAATCTACGTAAGTAGGCCTACCTCAAAGCCTCATTGAGATAGATTGTGTTGTATTTTCGTTTCGCGAATACTACCCATGAACATGACTAACGGGCAATGACTTCTATCTTTAAATGACTCTCATTGTCAAAATCATGTCCATTCCTCTAAAAACCAAACGTTTGTCACCAAACACATGTACAAACCTAGGGTATTAAAAACAACCAACACGAAATTATTATTCTTGGCGGTATTCCATCGAAAGAGATCTGATTCTCAGTCGTAATAATTGTATTACCTATTGCGTAAAATTCCAGTCTACTTTTTTTCCCAATTCAAGTGCTCTTTTTCACTTCCTCGTTGTGAGTACTACTTGCAGTTTTATTCAAATATTGTTTTCCTCTGTTAATTTGATGGGCGGTTCAGTTTCTCATAATCATTATTTCCCCAAACCATTCTTACCCTGTATATTTCTGAAATGCGTCAGAAGAAGGCGATATTCGTCTGGTAAACGGTTCCACTTCGCTCGCAGGCCGAGTCGAGATCTTCCACAATGACTCATGGGGAACGGTGTGTAATGGGAAGTGGAGCCCCACCGAAACCCAAGTCGTATGTCGCCAACTCGGCCTGCTAGAAGGCTTGACAAGCCTTGAGTTTTTCGGTGCGGGCGAAGGGCCGGTACACATACAACGCGTCCGATGCATCGGTTCAGAGTCAGCCCTGGCGGACTGTGTCGTCGTGTGGTCGTGGGAGGTGGAAACAAGAGGCTGTGGTCATGATAACGATGTTGGTGTTAGGTGTGTGAATTCCAGCGATCACTTTACGACGGGTAAGTGAGCAATATCTAGCAGTTATATTTGGTATAGAATGCTTGTGGCGCTTAAATTGAAGACGCGTCAGAAAATATAGATTTTACCACGACGTGGCATAAAACTGATTGACAGATGTAGTGTGACGGTTCTGCGTCGCAAAGTAATAAGCAGCATGCATGCATTTAATTGCTGTCGTCACATCATTTCAAGTAACCCAGGATAACATGAGGGAAATTATAATGAGAATACATTGTATTGATAATGGTTCCATGACACTTGCTCCTGTGGAAAATGCTCCCATGAAATATCTGCACGCTAATTAAGCCAAACATAAAATCTACCCACAATCCTAACCCTAACCATAATCCTAATCCTCACATCAAGCTAAACCTGAAACCCTCTCACACACCCAACCAAAACCCTAAGTCCTTGAACAATGAAGAACATAAGACCATAGCAATTGTCGCAGGAACAATAGTGTCGTGTCACCATTGATATTAGAAGCAGACGAGGATGAGACCATCCCTAGTGACAGGAGCTGATATGAGAACCGCATGCAATAATATCACTCGGGGATTATATTTTCCCAAGAGTTTATATTTTCTCTATGCGCCCTGCGCGTGGGGAAATTATTATCTCGAGAAGGAAATAATGTTTATAACTTGAACTTGAACTTGAACTTTGTTCTATTTCATTCAAAACAACAAAAACATATCATTTGTACAATAGCAAACTGCACAGGAAACGAGTACATGAACATGGATACATAACATATAATAACTATAAACGAAACAAGGAAACTACAAAAGACCAGAGTCTTGTCAGGGTAGTTTCCAAAATAAAGAGTAAGAAGAAACAATTATTGCTTTACGATCAAGACATGGGACAGGTGAAAATATTACAAAAAAAACAGACCAACACACAAAAAATACATTTTCGTGATAATATCAAATAATGATGATTAGTGAAATAAACGCCTACAAAAAACCCATAAAATTATTTTGTATTTCATAAAAACAACTCTAACTATCTAACAAATATCTTTTCAGATTCTTCTTAAAATATTTGTAGTTGGTGAATTTGTGACTGTATCTGGTAAAGAATTCCATATTGAGGGTCCAGTGTGTCTGAGTGTGTGCATTATATACATCTTATCTACCTTAAATAAATGATATTCAATATATCAACGTATATAATACATTTATACATTATATAACACGGAACTGTCAAGTGTAGTACAACGATAGACAATGCAGTATTTGATGTATTATCATAATTATGGTTTACATAAAATGCAAGTCATTTCATTCTAGTCCCGTCGGCAGCCAGTCAAATTCTGAAATTATGTTACCTGATGTGACGTCAATGCTCGCAATATATTGGTTTCAGGTCACGTGATTGCACTATGACCAATCGTCAACCAGTATTTATGTATTTATGGATGAAATATAGATCCTCGTTGATGCTGATAAGTGTAGCGTTACTGTTGCAGTGACGGTAGTGATGATATCTCGTCATCAGTGAAGTCAAAATGTATTAATCTCATCAAAATAATATTATATACACCGCTGTAGATCCTTCTCATACTCGCTTATTTCTTACGGCAAAAATGGCACAAACAAAGACAGTTAAGAGTATCGTAGGTATACCTCCCTCCCTCTATATCTCCATTACTATGACTATCTCTCTATCTTGCTATCTACCTCCTGCCATCCTTCCCCCCCCCCCCCTTTCTCCTATCCGTGCTTTGAAGAATATACTGGTACAGGTATGATATCAAAATATAAAATGATTATCAAATCAAAACCATTGCATCACAGCAACCATGGCAACCGAATCCCCGCCCGGGTCTGGAGAAGATCTACCGACCTGGGCTCGAGGACTCATCGTCGTTCTCGCCCCGGTGGGTGTCGCCATCGTGATCATACTCGTCTTCACCCTGTACACAACCTTCGTCAAGAGAAGACGGCGGAGGCGAGACATGGAGACGACGTTGACAAAAGACGAGCATCCAATCGCCGGCACGGAGGCGGAGAGTGCCGCTGCTCCAGGCGGGGTTACAACGTCCCCAGTTGAGAAAGAGACGAACTTAGCCGTCGGATCAGGAACTTAAAAATCACCTGTGATTCCTTTCTTCCCCCTTCTCCTTCTCCTCCTCTTCTTCCTCCTTCCCTTTATTCTTTTCTTATTCATACTCCTCCTCCTCTCCCTCCTCGTCCTCTTCACTCTCGTCCAATCCATCCTCCTCCTCTTCTTCCTCTTCATTTTTTCCTTTTCATCCTCCTCCTCCTCTCCCTTTTCTTCCTCCGAATTCTACTCCTCCAGCTTCCATTTATCCTTCCTTTCTTCATTCCCCCTCTTTTTTTATCTACTTCCTACTCTTCTACTCATATAACACGCTTTCAGTTTCTGACACGCACTGAGATAGGGGTTGATATAAGTGCTTAAAGGTCTCGTTTACCTGTGGGAGTAGTGATTTTAAAAAATGTTCGAAATATCACATTTGATGCATTATAATGTTTATGTCACTTGTATCACAAAACATCCTAATTTATACACATTTTGTAATAAAGCCTAAAATATGGAAGGAGATATCACTATTTTTCTCACTAAACCATAACTGTAGACGGTTTAGTCTGGAAACATTTTTGTTGTAACTATTGTTCACATTTTGTATATCTAACAATACATGTATTAACATTGATTATATATTTTTTTTCAAATTTTTACATTGGTTGTTTCTATCCCTAACTCACATTTTAGAACTACTTTGAAGCACTAATGCTGGGTTTCTGTGTCATCTGCAAATGGTAAATTATGCCAATATCAGCATCGTAATGATTGAATTTCTCTACAACTTCACGTGAAATTAGAGTTTCGAAGCAAGGATCCAGTTGAAATTATAGGGGAAGTTCAGACGAATTTCACATCATGCAGTATCGTGCATCATGCAGGACGAAGGTTGTGTGCATCGTGCATCATGCAGTATCGACAGCTCCATGAATAGATTTGTGTAATTTATTGATGTTTTTGAGCAGAGAAACCAATACTCTGAAAAAAAAGCAAAACAAATTTCACTGAACAAGGATGTTAAGACGTTAACCCCTTATAGAATTTACGCATGTTTTCTTTATTTGTTCAGCTTCCTTGAGCCTCAACTCATGTACTCTTATGTTGAAGTTGTCATGCCATCATCCTTGCACACTATTATTTGTTCTAAGTTTTCAAAACAGTCTTATTCCTCATCCCTCATCCCAATCACTGTTAATTCTGAAACTCTGTACAAATTCTAACCAATTTGATAATGTTTAAATGTAAAGTCTGAAAATCATCCAGAGTTCTCCTTTAGTCAGCGAATTCAAGACAGCCTCGACGTAATACCGCCCTCTCTGTTCGTGTTCTTATATGGCAGGTGAGATCAGTGTGTCAGAAGCATTCTGTCTGCATGAAAATACAGTTGTACAGTTATACAATCCATTTCGACGCTGTGAGCATTTTTATTCTCCATGAAGCAAACGATATGCATTTCGAAGTACCTAATAAACTTTTCCCCCACTTACGTTTTCCACCACTTTAACGTTTTGTTTGTCTGGTTTATGGTTGCTATTTTCTTTTCCATGCCAAAATCGATTCTCATATGTCACGCTGCATTCATCTACGAGTAAGTTTAGAAATGCGATTATTGTGAATATGAAAAGAAGCACTCAGGACTACAATATAGTAATAACTTAGGCCAAACAATAATTGGTCAAGCCACTTTGTAGACAACGTATGTATTCTGACAGCATAAAAGAACTGTAGGACCTTGAATGTCAATAATAACGCGCAAAACATTACAACTATGTCTATTTTCTCTTCATTTCGATTTGTTTTTGTTTTGTTGTTGTTGTTTTTTGTTTTGGGTTTGTTTGTTTGTTTGTTTGTTTGTTGTTGTTGGGTGTTTTTTTTTTTTTTTTTTGGGGGGGGGGGGACATAAGTACGCTTTGACGAATTTGCCTATGGTTTTTGATAACTGTCTTTGTCTTCTTCCAAATCTTATTCATAAAGTTTTGTGTGAATTACGACCTACATTCCGTTTTCAAAAGCTCATTCATTAGCTAGCTTTATATAAAATCTGCGACGCTAATCTGCCCTACTTTGGCAAAAGGAAGCAAGTGACAAAAAGTGACATTTCTCGTAAAAGAGCAAAATGTGTCTGTCATTTACACTGACGTCAATGGACTATCATGATTGTCTTATCTAACATGATATCTCTTAGTAGGATGAGAGTTTCTGCATGAAATTTGGCCTGGAAGAAGAGCTCATTATGTGAATTATGAAAACATCAATAACTCAGATTCGGATGGTATGTCACTTGCTTCCTTTTGCCAAAGTAGGGCAGTAATGTTCAAGACGCACATGGAAACAGCTGTTTCGCGCATGTGCACAACACCATTTTTTGCCTTATAGTGACGTCTCAGTGATCGCGTCGCAGATATACTAGTAAAGCTCGCTACTATTCCATGACACGGATGATAACCCTGATCTGTCGAAAGCTTTTACCCCGACCTATCAAATCCTGGTGCATGCATTGTAACGTGACGGTGAATGTAAAAGAAAGCAAAGTTGAATAGCAACAAAGCGCAAATTGTAAAACAAAGATATTCCTGCAGAATTTGGTAATCGCGCACGCAACGATCCAGAGGAACCGCTGACAAGCAACCTTCCATGGAGGGAAAAGTCAGTCTACGTGACTTGTGCGTTGTTACACGTCACTAATCGTCACTCTGTACGTGACACCACAGCCCAATCACTGAGTGATCTTGACATCATCACACAACTAAACACGTCGCAGAACTTACTAATCTCTTTCATGTAATTTGTGTTACCGCGGATAGCCTTGTCAGTGATAAAATCATTGTTCTTTCAGAGAGGACCCTGATTTCGTGTCCTTTTATATTTATGTATAACATTTATGATGTATAGAAATAACATAAAACAACACCATAATGACAGAAAGTAACAATTGTTTGCTCTGTTCAAAATGCTGATAAGATTTGCTTATTATTCCTTTGTTATGTCACTCAGGGTCTCTATGTACCAGGTCAAGAGTTCAAATGTTTAAAGTTTTAATGTTCCCATTGATGCTTATATTTCAATTTCAGTTTAAATTCATTTTCATATTTCCCGGTTAAAAATACATCAAAAAATATAACAAAATCAAATAATACATGATATCCAGCTATACTAGGAAGCATAATAGAATATCGCAAACATATAAAAGAGAACATATAGTGGTCTATCTATGAAAGTTGGAATCCGAGAATAAATGCTCAAGAAATATGATGGAACCTGGTTGAGCGCAGGTCCCCGTACTAAAATCGAGTGTAAAGATTTAGATGAGCAGCACGAATGAATTAAATAATAATTATATTATAATAATTACAGAATATATTATGAACAGAAAAAATAATATAAACAGAAAGTTTGTGCCTCGTTAATTAGCGAAGTAATGCGGTAGGAAAAAAGAAACATTGTAGAAAAGATATATATATTTTTTGTTTAATAGGGATTCACTTTTCACAAGGGACTTCCCACCTGCTCATCTTGTCTCTCTCTCTCTCTCTCTCTCTCTCTATCTATCTATCTATCTATCTATCTATCTATCTATCTATCTATCTATCTATTTATCTATCTATATCTATCTATCTATCTATCTATCTATCTATCTATCTATCTATCTATCTATCTATTTATCTATCTATCTATCTCTATCTATCTATCTATCTATCTATATCTATCTATCTATCTATCTACCTATCTAACTATCTATCTATCTATCTATCTATCTACCTATCTATCTATCTATATCTATCTATCTACCTATCTATCTATCTATCTATCTATCTATCTATCTATCTATCTATCTCTCTCTTCCCCTTCTCTCTGTTTCTCTCCCTTCTCTAATGTAGCGCCTTTATTCTCGACGGCGACATTGATGACACAACAACCACACACCTCCAGTTTAATCCGTCGTTGAGGTGTTTGTTGTTTTGCGCAATCTTCTTCCGTATACCCCTTACTTCAGGAAATATTAAAGGAAGTGACCCTTTATATACATCATTACCAATGTCCAACGTAACGTTAAGATGTAAATCTCAGAGTGAAAGTGACTCATTGCAATCTGAAATGAATAAGCATATCAGTTTGGTCATCGTGTATATCATCGTCATCGCGCTCAGACACGTGTCAGAGTATTCCTAGTTGATGCATATAACAAGTAATATCCCTCATTCGATTTATTAATCTGTTGGTTGATTTTTCTTTTCTTTTCAAAGTAGAATATAATGAAAAAAAAAATCTTAACAGTAAATTTGAAAATGAAAAAATAGTTAGGGGGTACCAGTGCAAATTGATATCGACTGGCTAAAACATTCAAACAAAACGAAACGTAAACAAAGACATCAATGAAACTTTCTCAAAATAATGCAAAAATTTCCGACTACCGCCTTTAATCACAAATGAGTCTAAAGACACCTTATATGTACGGATGACTAATGACCTCACACATACTCTTTCGATTTTATGTTTGTTGTTGTTGTTGTTTTTGCTCATGTATATGCCACGGACACGTTTTCCATGATTTGACCCCCCCCCCCCCCCTCCCCTTATCCTGAGTCAGACAGCAGATGGTGGCAGCTTCATAAGGGGTTTGTCTGGTGGTGGGGCAACCAGAAAGGTTCGACGGACCCTTGAAAGCCCTTGAAGGGGAGAAGAGCGATGCCCTATTACAGCAGCAGCAGCAGCAACAGCTACAACAACAAGCATATGAGGAGTCTGTTCGCAAAAACCGATAAGTCCATATTTGCCAAATGGAGATATTTGCGATTAAAGGTCAAGAAAAATAAAGAGAATAATAAGAAAATTTTTGTTTCTTTTGACCATAACTTCAAAAATATACCTTTATATGTAGAGACCAATATATCATTTAAAAGGTATTATTTTGTACTTTATGAGAGAGACCATACTTCAAAATCTTCAAAAATGGACTTATCAGTTTTTGCGAACAAACTCTTCATATCTAGGAGTGTCGCGGATTATTAGGATAATCAACATACCACCCATTTAATATCCTATAAAATCTCTCGCAAGATATATAAAACTAAAAGAAAAGAGAAGGAAACACAAAAGCTAAACAAAGCAAATTTCCCTCGCTTTTTGTTCTTGTGCCTTTTTTTACCTCCCCCCCCCAAAAAAAGATTAGTGTCCATTACATTTTCATAATAATTGTTTTCGTATTTCTAATATGAAGTTTGACGTGGATGAATACTACATGATAAAAGCCATTTCTGAAAATGCAACCGCAAGAGTTACTGTATAAACGAAAAAAACAAATGGGGGGGGGGGGAGGGGACACAAATCACAAAATCGAATTCATAACAGTTTCTGTCCAGCGTTAGCCTATATCTAATAGTGTTCAATGTGATGATATCATGTAGCGACATTGACAACAGTGATAATTGTGATTTTTTTTTCAATCATTTGGGGACACGTCCTGGGATGCTTTATGCTCGTCGATTGATGAAAGTCAGATCCGCTTTGCACCATCTGCATGGTATAGGCCTCGGAGAATGGTACTAAACCTCGTGTTCGCATTGACTTTTCATAAATGAAAAGATATACAGAAGAGTGACAGTTTGATGACAATCTGAAAAGTTTGTTGTCCCTGTTTTCATGAATCAGATGAGATGCTTTAACTCCAGAATTATATGTCTATGATGCATAGAGAATAGTAGCTTCTTTTTTATACGAGTACTAATTAATATCTGAGTGTGTGCAAGGCAACGAAATAACATAACTGTTTCGTAAGAGCATGTTCGAGTGGGGGCGTAGTGGTAAGTTATTAAAGCTCTTGCCTTTCAATCCGAAGGTACCGAGTTCGAATTCTGCAAGTGACTGAATGTTTCTCATGCCAACGATGCCACTCCTCAGGGGCGGATCCATGAGAATTCCGTAAAGGGGAGGCGCCTTTACAAAATTAAAGGGATCATATAGTTTTGGTTGAGACCTAATTTCAGGTTTCTAACATTTTTCGGTGAGATAATGAGAAACCTCTTATGAAATATGAAAGAGCAAGTAATTCTTTGAGGAATTCAACGTTTATTTGATGAAAATTGGTTTTGAAATGGCTGAGATATCCAAAAAAGAGTGATTCTAATAAAGTGTGGGACCCACACTTTATTACGATTGCTTGTTTTACTTTGTTTTTGGATGTTTCAGTCATTCAAAACCTGATTTTCATCAAATAAACTTTGAATTCCTTTTAAAATGGTACGCTCTGTACTATATCATAAGTGTTTTCTTGGTATCTCACAAAAAGTTAAAAGCCCAATTTTCATCTCCTCCAATACTGTACTCTCCCTTTAAAGGGGGCGTAGGCTCCCTTCCCCCCATTTTTTTCTTTTTATTTCTTTGAAAAAAAAAAAGACGGGGCGCGCGCCCGGTGTGCCCACCTCTGGATCGCCACTGCCCCTTTCGACCAAGGTGTACAAATGGGTATCCGACTTTGCTGCATTACTGGTATAGAGCAATGACAACGTATGTATACTGAAGAGGCTATACCCGTTGTAAAATTTAGTCCTTATGATTTTTTTTTAACTGTTGATAATTAATACTAGTACAAGTATCATTATTAGATTTTTTGTTAGTTTTTTGTTTTGTTTGACTTCATTTTCCATCTGACAAGATGACAGGATGGCTCATTTTTAAGCTACACTTTTTTTTTCTTCTAAGTATCATCCGATGGAGAAGCGCATATGCTAGACACGATCATGGTTTGTGGGCGTTGCATTGAGGATTAGATGTTGTGCAAAGGGACAACAACAATAACAACAACACAAAAGCCCACCTGGTGTGGTTTGGTCCGCAACCCGCATCAATTTGAGGCTGGGGTCACAAATTTTGACTGTTTTCGGTAGCGTTACTACGTGACGCCTGCCCCAGGTAACCGCAGACGGGTACAGCTGTGCGTAGCGCTATTACACAGTGGTCAAATCTTCCTGTCCGCGGTGACCTGCTGGTGGCGCTATAACCTTGGGAGTATGTCGAGGACGTGACACCACATTTGCTCCTGCGACAATTGCTCCTGTCTTATTTTCTCCAAGGACTTAGGGTTAGGGTTGTGATAGGGTTTTAAAGTTTAGTTTGATGTGAGGATTAGGGTTGGAGTTAGGATTATGTTTGTGGATAGAATTTATGTTTGGCTTGGGGTGCAGATATTTCATGGGAGCAATTAATTGTCGCAGGAGCAATGTCATGGAACCGTTGAGGAGAACGAAAATCGGATGAAAACTCTCACTGGTTGTGTAGAATGTGTTTTAACTGATAGAATTTCAAGTCCAATTGAATATTGAGAATTCAACTCATAGAATGATGATCAACGTGAGTGATAGGTTATCATAAATGTTATGTACTGCTATGATGATCACCACTTATTAATTATAATTAAGATAATTACAATGGGATTGATAATAATGGGGCATAAATGGCAATGATAAGGAAAATGATAGTGAAGAAAACAACAAAGATAAGAGAGAATATATAAATGAATTGAATGAAGCCAAAATATTGTCCCTATAGTGTTATGGACTTTTGAACCGTTTGTCCTGCGTATACATGCATTATTGTCCATGTGTTAACACACGTGTCTTAGCGGAGAGATCGGCAGACGACCAGTCAGAACTTTTCTGTCAGAAAAAAAAAATAAGGCGGGAATCTGTTGGGCCTCCTCAAAAACAGATGCAAATTGTTCCCGATGGTCTGCGTAATCCCCCACCTGTCTAAAACCCCATTACATCATGGCAACCAGCCCAAGTTTGATTGGTTGAGTCACGCCATGCAGCCGAGTTAGTGAGCGCCATCATTTCGTGTTTTGGAAGCCAGTCGGTCTTATGCGTCAAACTTGACAGAGAGATCCTCAAAATGTGATTATGGAAATGTCTGATACAGCCCTCGTGGCCCGTCTTTACTTTCATTTCATTTATTAACATTATTATCGTATATTGTTTCTTTTCTTTCTTTTTTTGAGGGTGAGGAGGAGTGGAGGTGAGGTAAGGAGTAGTTGGGGTGAGGAGGGAATATGTATCATATTGTTTAGTTGGGATCATTATATGGGGATTATCATATCAGACTTTATGTAACGAAAATTTTGTTCCAAGACGAGCCTCATATGTATTTGCAGGTCAATTCAGTTCAAGTCAATTGATTGAATTGAATTGAATTCAATTTATTTCAATTCAATTAATTTCAATTCAATTCAATTCAATTTAATTAATTTCAATTCAATTCAATTCAATTCAATCTAATTCAATTCAATTTGATTTAATTTAATTTAATTTAATTCAATTCAATTCAGTTCAATTCAAATCAATTCAATCCAGTTCAATCTAATTCAATTCAATTTACTGTATTCCTAGCCAACAAAGGCTAATGAAGAATGCAAAGTATACATTTGACAAATTATAGAAAGAAAAGAAACAAACAAAAAACAAAAACAAGGGAAAGAAACAATACGGAACAAATCAAAACTTTTAACTGAATTTACTGCTAGTAAAATGCTTTTATAAGTCGGTGAATTATCTGCTTGTCCATTTCAAACTATATCATCGCATCCTCAAGTATTTCTGTGATTTTTTTTGTGTGTCTGTGTGTGAATGTGAGTTTGTGTGTGTGTGTATTTTCTGCCAGCATTAACAATAATTATATCAATCGTTCCCATACATTGCCAGTAAATACTCACCATAAGCCATAACAGACAAACAAATGCACGACGACAGAGTTCGCACGCTGTTGAGGCAAAATAATCATATTCGGGATAAGTTTCTCTTCAACATACTTATGCTCCTGGCTTTGCGTGCTTTGCATATAAATGAATGACGGCGTATAAATGAATGAACGTTGTTGTAGACATTCGATTCTCCAACTGGAACAGCAGATGATTAATTGATTGAAGCGTGATATCAGAACACATACACTATACACATTCATGTATTCTGAACCGTTTTAATAATCGACGGTTCATCCACATAATCACAGGCAGTATCTGCAGAATATTAATTTTGTGCAGGAGAGGGAGGGTTGTTCATGAACATGACGTTTTTATCTGTTGTTTCTTTGCTTCTATGAAATAGGGTCTGAAGAGTGTCTTTGATTTTGAGAAAAGAAATAAAAAAAAAACAAAAAACGTTGCTCTTCAAATTCAATGCCGTCACCTCCGATCCTCAAGTTAAATCAATGATTTATTTAACATAAACAATTACCATTTGGAGGTAAACATTACTCATTACAAGCATTGGAAAAATAAATCTGTTAAAAAAAAAAGAAATAAACACGCGCGGATTGTCATGACTTGAATCTGTTTGCTCATAATGGGCCATTCCAGGTGAAAAACTTTGGAAACGCTGAATCATTTTGAACGACAAAAACCAGCCATTGCAATCCACAATCAACAAATTGAGTAAAACTTCACAACACAACGATACATGAAATTGGAGTTTTAAACATTACTTCATGCATTGCATCGTGTACCCACTTTCTTCAAAACCAGTTTTATGTAGCCATTTAACGCTTTTTATTAGTCCGTACAGAGGAACGGATGGCCAGACTTTTCGTCACATGAAACATATTCAGTCGGCTCGTGTTTAGTCCGTTAAGGTGATGAGTGTTCGAACATGATCATCAAGCCTCGGACCCTGGATATACTTCGGAGCGGTGGCGGATGTATCGGAAATGTCTAATTCAATTAAAACTCCCTTGGGGAAGACTGATGTGAAACATATTGCGTGCGTGCATGTCTCCCCGCTCACGTTGTATTACACCGTATGTGAGCTGATGCCGCTAATAATCAAGGGAGATATTACTCCAGCGACTGGCCTTTCCACGTGTACATCTGTTGCTGCGAACGGCTTTATCACCCCAACTGCAAAGCTGCTACCCCTGTATTCTTTGATTCGACAAGGACAGTTTTTACTTCTCCAATGTACAGCTGCACATTAGAACGAGACACACCCTAACAAAACGCAAATGTGACAAGACACGTGACGATAAAAGTGCCAACAGAGTTTTCAAAACTCATTCATCATGATCAGAGAATCTCTTTATTTTTTATGATTAAGAGTTGCACGCTCTCATAAGGGGGCACAGGCTTGGTTTTGTTCAGTTTAATTATCAATTTGCGCAAGCTCTGTAGAATCTTATTGTCCAAATACAATATTTTGAAGAAGGTCCAAAGATAAAACTTTATGTTAGTCGAGGTATAATCCGCTGAGCGTTTTTTTTTTTCGCCGTTTTCTTCGTAGCATTTTGATATCATTTTCTTTATTCATCCTTCAACCTCCTGTTCTTTGCTTCCTCTTTCATGACTTGCACTGTTCAGCAATGTCGGTTATGATTAGTAGACGGAACACCCATATTCATAAGCTTGTTCCCGTATTGTTTTCGTCTTGTAATATCCTAGTATATTATATTATTGTACTCTTTATCTATATGTGTGGTCAGTTTTACAAGTAATGAGAGGAAAGGATTCTTCACATTATACTTATATACAAGTTTGCTATCAAAATTGTCTGTCTTACAAAAAACAACAACAAAGAAACAAAGAAAGAAAGAAAAAAACAAACAAAACGCGCAGCTCAAAACACTTGATTTTGTTTTATGTCACGTATATGTCTATCTTTGAGAGCCCTTTTCGTTCGTGTCTTGTGAGTTCCTATTAGTACTGCAATTTCCTGATGAAGACATGCTTCTCGTCGTAAGACTTGCGCCTTCCGCGTTGCTACGGCAACGGTCGGCGTGGATAAGCGCCGGCGGGAGATGAGATGATCGGTGCGGTTAATCCCCGCGGAAGAGACAGCCAAGGTAGTCACGGTGTAGCGTTAATCCCAACCGGCTGGTAGCCCCTCACTTCCTGCGACATTCCTCTGTTCCCGCCATATTTTGTTCCTATAAACCCAGACACAGTATCTACTATCAGACAGTGTGCCATCTCTATTGTTCCAATCACATGAGTTGCAAATACATATATCTTCACGAATCAAATGCTATGCAAGGTTTAGTTCTTTCTCCCACTGACTGAGCGTAATTATGTGTGTTTAATTTCTGTTTTCTTTCTCTATACTTGTTGCTGGTATAATTTCTTCTTTGGTGGTTTGTTGTCATTTCGAGGAATTGGAATGTATTCTTTACTGTATTTGATGAAACACCAAATGCAGGTAGATTTGCTTTTCTGGTTTTAGAAGAATATCGAATTTTTGAACTTTGTTTAGTTTAATCATACAATTATGATAATGTATATAATATATATTATAATCTTCTCATTCAAAGAGATGACAACGGACAGTGTAATTCAGTATGCAAGACACACATGTCATTATCATTGTTGTGTTATGTAAGACTATATAAGAATGTCTCGTGTTAAATTATGCCTTCGACCGATATGGGGGAATATTCAACTTGAAAGACTTCGTAATTTCATCTGTAGATAATTACCATGGCAACCTGTAAATACCATATATCCTACACTTTATACCTCTTTTAGAATTGTAGAGAATAACGCCATAAGCACTTAAAAAAAATCGAGTTTTAACAGTTTGATTGGGAAGTCGTAGCAGTCGTTTATTTGTTATTCACCGAGCCCCTTGTCGGTATAGGTTTGATCTATACTATTATGATGTTTGCATTTTCTACCATTTCATATCATTCCATTTCACTTCATTTCATTCCCAACAAAGTATACAGTAATCACAGCATAACGTATGCAATTTCATTTTTCATGCAAAATCGAAGAGACTCACTTCTTTTAATGACGAATGAAATGCAATCATAATACATAACTTTGCTGCATGAAAGAAAGGTTATTGGAAATGGAGGGGATTGCTGAATAGTTTGCGTTGTAATTTGTAGTTCCCTCATGCACAATAACAAATTACATGTACTGAACTATTAATGAATCTGAGGTGAATTGCCTGAGAAAATAAGGAAGTAACAGGAAGCAGTTTTAATCTTACAATCTTACCAACTTGTGACCTTCACAAGGAGGTATACAAGGCGAGCCAAGCACAGGGTGTAGTAGGTATGTTTGATTGTGGCTTAATCTGGAAACAACATATGCCGACAAACTTTGTCAAACCGGTAGAAATATCATTGAAACATTATAGTTGAAGGGAAAAAATGCTCAGGGCAATGTACTTAGGTCAGTTAATCACATGAGGATGTTGTTTTTTTTTTTCCTTAAGAAGAAAGAGAGAGAGAAAAAAAGGAGACGTGTGTTCATGTTGAGACCATAAAGAACGGGAAAAAAATAAAACAAAAGACGGACTCTTCGTGTAAATGTCAAAGTCTTAATAAGGTTCCCATAAACACCAAAATGTTTTTTTTTTTTCGATGACTAATTGTTTAGTCGTTGCATTTCAAGCTTGCAAGAGGACTTCGGTACTCAAGGCCACTTCTGCAAAGCGCTCAAGTAGGATGATTATAATTGAACGTGACCTTTACGGCCCGTGACGTCACCAGAAAGGGAGCGAGCAGGAAGCAAAAGAAGCATAATAAGGCGGCAACCCACGCACTAAGATGCTGTAACACGGATGCATTAAACGACGGATTAGGGTTTTTTTCGTCTGCCGTGTGTTTATTTTTGTTTTCACTCATGCGTTTGATACCCCGTGAAGTTATCCTTTAATGTGTCAACAAGTTAAAGTCAAGGTAATAACATACTTTAGGTGAAAGCCCGTCAAGATTTGAACTTCAGGAATCTACAGGATTACGAGAATGAAAAACATACTGATTGCGAAGGTCTTTTGCAAACCTGCCGTCGAAAGATTATGTTAGAAGACCAGTGTTCGTTCGCAAGCCACTGAAGTGCTATCTCTCGTTATAATCATGGTACATGACAGGGAATTGTCCATATCCGCTAATTCTGTCTACTAGAAAAGAATATTACTAGTTTGACCGTCTGCAATCGCCACGCTGATCCGGATTTTTCTTCTTCTTCTTCGGAATCTGACCGAATATCTCTTGATGACGTGACTGATGCATCAGTCGTTCGACTTGCCCGCTAAAAAAATCCGCTCGCTGTAAAATCTGTTAATCCGTAGGTGGGAGAAACTCACTATCACTTAAACATTATGACTTTGATTATTCTGTAATGAAAGAAAAAGGCACCAGCTGCGCTGAAATGTCGGTCGAGGGCGTGAGGAACAGCTTCCTTCCAATTACACCTGTATTATTTTTGGTCCTGTCTTACTGCACAATGATCGGATCTTCATGCGTCAACAATTAAAATTTATACACGGAAATGCATTATCAAGTTTCTCTAATGAGTGCATGAAAACATAGGAGGCCGCATTTTGCCCAGTAGACTGCAATATGTCAGAAGCTGACTGTAGCTTATACATACCGTTGGTGCTACTTGCCAATTTTAGGGCCTTTATAGGTATACATGGCTATAGTAAGCAGTGATTATAAAAGGTAAATGCTACACACAGGTTTACTGAAAATCTCCTTACTATGTGGACATCAACCCCAAACCCATCTCCCATGTAAAACTTTATCTTGATTCTTGTTTGTTTGTATGTTTGTTTCATCACAAATGTGTATTTATATGTTGTTTGTTTATTTGTTAATATTTTGTTTCTTTGCTGTTTGTTTGTTCGTCTGATTGCAAATGTGTATCTATGTTTTGTTTGTTTGTTTATTTGTTTGTTTGTTTACATTTTGTTTATCTGTTTTCATTACGTCTTTGCCTGCATGAACCGGCTTGAACCTGAACCTGTCTTCCCCGCTTTAAGACTGGTTAGAATATAGGGCAAAGTTATTGAAATTTTAATTTTGTTCTATCATGGAATAATGTCGTACAATTTAACCAATCACTTATATGTTATAACTGTTTAGATTCAAACAATATTGCACTTAATAACTTTGTTCAATTCACTTTGTCTTACATTTATGCATGAAAAAAGAAACGTGGAAATAAAATTGATCAATCAATCAATCAATCAATCAATCAATCAATTAATCGATCAATCAATCCATACATCTATCCATCCATCCATCAAAAATCTTGGAGAATTACGAATGGCATTTTTAATTTATCATGTGAATTGGTATGCAAAGAAGAATGTATTTTTGCCGTCTTCTCTCTTTATCCCTCCCACTCCCCCCCCCCCCCCCTCTCTCTCTCTCTCTGAGAATGTCACCCTGTAAACTCACAGTTGAACATTAGGGTAATTAACCTGAAGCGAAGTGTCGTTTTGCACTATGCGCCCAAGATTCATATAGAGGTATCATAATAATGCAAACATTATACCAATCACTTTGTGGTTTTATAGCCCAAATACCCTCGAGCAATGAGAGGTTCATATTATCAACATGACGACACAACCAATTTATTGTATAGAGAATAATAGGAGTCACATTATAAGTACAGGGGAAGAGTTTCGAATGGCGCAGAGTAATAAATGATCATACCAACTTGTTTACAATGAACTTAAATTCTCCTTAATTGCCGTTTCTGTTTCGGAGCACAATAGATTGTTTCACCAAGGCACTTTAGGATATTACTCTGTTCATCAAAACACTATTAGGGGTGCGCAACTTTGTAAGCCATTCAAAAGACACAACGTCGCATGTTGTGAATATTATCTTTTGTTCTGTATCATATTGTGTTGTTTGATATACTGTAAACTCATATACGGACTCACTGAAAAATAGCCCTGAAGCTGATAGTGTTTTTTTAACCGTATAAGTGATTGAAATAAAAACAAACAAACAACAAAGAGTATATACAATGTACGTAAACTGACATATTTTGGTGAATTAATCCAGTCAATAATCTGTTGGATAAAACATAGTTCTCCTACGCTGAACATAATACAACTATTTATCAATAGTCTATAAGCGCGCCCCTAACAATATTACAGCATCTTGATATCCGAGTACAAAGTACACTTTGTACCATCTTGTGCTATTATGACTTGACAAAATCATAATTTTGTCAAGTCATAATCATAATCATAATCATAATCATAATCATAATCATAATTGTAATCATAATCATAATCATAATCATGACTTTCAGTTCAGGGGAAGCTGCTTGTTGATCCCAATCATTATCAACCTCGTATACATGGTACTAGTACAGGAGATTATCGTATATACACGAGAGATAATTGCCGTATATTCCGTATAGTCCCATACATTCGTAAATGTGTGGATATTTTAGAGAGGCAAATGGTGGTTTTAACATGTTCGCAATATCACAAAACCATGATGTCTTGTTACATCTTTTCTGAGATTTGCTCTATCAGGTATTGACTTACTTTATCACTTGCCTCATCGTGAAAGCTTTCCACACATTTTGTTGTTGTTGTTGTTGTTGTTGTTGTTGTGTCTTATAAAGTGACTGTGTGCACGCTAATAGTGTCATCAACATAATAAATCACCCCCAAAATAATCAGTCTCCGACCTTGGGTATAATTTCGAGATAGCATTGGTCTGGTCTACTTTTTAAAAATAACTGTTTAATAAATTATTGCCGGACCTATTCAACACACATCGTTTATAGTAACTGTCATTTTTAGGACCTTCGACAATCACATGGTGGGAAATATAAGCATACTGATTAGCAAGTTTGAAAAGATGATCAGCCCATCTAATATATACTTCATTGGTGCTGTGCATGGCACATGTACTACACAATCATGATTATTTGTAATTATGCTTACATGTGTAGTTACGGAGGCTAGTTATAATGTGCGTGTATGAATATTATGTCGGTGTATGTATGCTACATAAAACTGTACGTATTCAAGAATGTATGTCTGTGTGCATATGTGTACGTGTACATAAATGTGTGTATTTCGAGAAAATAATGTTTATATAACACTGCCTGTTTGAGTGTGTTTGAATATGTATGGGTATGCATAATGCTTAGGATACCTGTTTTTTTTTATCTTTAAAGATTTTGGTCCAAGTTTTTTTTTTTAAATCTTTGCTGTTTGACATTCTAGAGAGCGTGATCTTTTTATCATTATATCTTTTTTTTTCATAGATTTTATGATAATGATAATAATAATGATAATAACAATAACATGATAATAATAGTAATATCATTGTTATTATTATTATCATCAATATTATTATTATTATTATCATCATCATCATCATCATGAACATTATTATCATTATCAATTTCTTCAAGATTAAGAAGGCTCTGCATAACGTCATCATAACATTGATAATTTTTTTTTTTTTTTAAAATCTTCTTCTTCTTTCTTTCATGTGACACTGCAGTTAATAATGGTTAGTTATTCCAGATTTGGCTATCCCTGTAAACGATAGTGATTATTTATGTCATTAAAATGTTCAGTATCGTTTTGTGACCCAATTCATTGATATGATTTTGGTGTGATAAATACTCGGAGTAGAGCCTCAACTATAATTATTGAAACCTCATCCATGATTTGTTTTGTATAAGGTTCTGTAATTCCATACTAGAGTTTGCCGAGCCACAGTATAATTACCTGCAATATTTTATATTACTTAATGTATAAAATGTTTGTTCTGAGTTATACTCATGCATGGGTTGCATGGGTACGTTTTCACCTTATAACGCACAAAACAAAAACAAAAAATACTGGAAAACCCCGATTGGTAGACATTATTCGGATTTATGCATTACTCCTCTCCTGAAGTGTTTTTTTTTTCTTTTCCTCTTCATTTCTTTTCGTGACAACTGACATAGGGCATTACCTGGGCCTTGCTTTATGTGTCACCAACTATATGCATGCTGAATTCCGTCTCTCATTCTGAATAATAGTCTGTGCCAAATGTGTTCTTTAAGGATTTTGAGGGGTGACTGGCCACAGGTTTGGCATGTTGTTTACGAGCAGCATGCCCTCTCATTTACACCTGCACGGATATGAACTGTTGTCCCAATTTTTTAGTATCTAAGAATCTGAGTCTCTAAGTCAAATCAATGATTTTGTTTTTGTTTTTTTTTCATTGTGAAAGACACTGTATTCCCTCACGCTAATACTTTGAAATTGTTGCTGAGCAGGTGTAGTGTACTGCATGGTTCCCGGCAGTCTTATTATGTTGGTTGCTGTAACATTCTTTTACAATGAATGGGTCAAATGAATTATACTCAGTACATGCCACTTTAGTGGGCCCATAGAACCATAGAACCAAATGCTGAGTAGTGCAGTCCACAAGAAGAAATATCTAGAAGTTTTAGCGAAAAGCAAAATACATGCAACTGTTATTATAGGCCTCAACAAGACATCTATCAAAACACATCTATCGAGTGTTTCCGATAGTTCAAACATTTGAGAATGATTATGCAACCCTGCTTTTGGTAAATTTTTTACTGGTTTTGTATTACCAGAGGGCTTTTTTCTTCTTTCTTTCACGCTACACTCAAGCCAATAATCGCTGGTTATCCCATATTTGACTATCCCTGCAAACGATAGTGATCATTCATGTCACTACAACGTTCAGTATCGTTTTATGACCCAATCTATTAATATGATTTTGGTGTGATAAGTATTTGGAGTTGCGTTTCAAGTAGTTTATTGGAACCCCATCTATGATTCGCTTTGTATAAGGCTCTGTAATTCCATAATAGATTTTGGCGAGCCTCAGTATACCCACAATATTTTATCTTTGCTAATGTAATGCCTGTCCTGCGATATAGTCGTTCATGGACTGGATGGGTACGTTTTATCTGGGCCTTGCCCGATATGACATCAACTATATTATGCATGCTGAATTCCGTCTCTCAATCTGAATAATAGTCTGTGTCAAATGCGTCTATAAAAGATTTTGAGGGGTGACTGGCCACAGGTTTGGCATGTTGTTTACGAGCAGCATGCCCTCTCATTTACACCTGCACGGATATGAACTGTTGTCCCAATTTTTTAGTATCTAAGAATCTGAGTCTCTAAGTCAAATCAATGATTTTGTTTTTGTTTTTTTTTCATTGTGAAAGACACTGTATTCCCTCACGCTAATACTTTGAAATTGTTGCTGAGCAGGTGTAGTGTACTGCATGGTTCCCGGCAGTCTTATTATGTTGGTTGCTGTAACATTCTTTTACAATGAATGGGTCTAATGAATTATACTCAGTGCATGCCACTTTAGTGGGCCCATAGAACCATAGAACCAAATACTGAGTAGTACAGTCCACAAGAAGAAAAATCTAGAAGTTTTAACGAAAAGCAAAATACATGCAACTGTTATTTAAGGCCTCAACAAGACATCTATCAAAACACATCCATCGAGTGTTTCTGATAGTTCAAACATTTGAGAATGATTATGCAACCCTGCTTTTGGTAAATTTTTTACTGGTTTTGTATTACCAGAGGGTTTTTTTCTTCTTTCTTTCACGCTACACTGAAGCCAATAATCGCTGGTTATCCCATATTTGACTATCCCTGCAAACGATAGTGATCATTCATGTCACTAAAACGTTCAGTATCGTTTTATGACCCAATCTATTAATATGATTTTGGTGTGATAAGTATTTGGAGTTGCGTTTCAAGTAGTTTATTGGAACCCCATCTATGATTCGCTTTGTATATGGCTCTGTAATTCCATAATAGATTTTGGCGATGCCTCAGTATAATTACCCACAATATTTTATCCTTGTTAATGTAATGCCTGTCCTGCGATATAGTCGTTCATGGGCTGGATGGGTACGTTTTACCTGGGCCTTGCCCGATATGACATCAACGATATGCATGCTGAATTCCGTCTCTCAATCTGAATAATAATCTGTGTCAAATGCGTCTATAAAAGATTTTGAGGGGTGACTGGCCACAGGTTTGGCATGTTGTTTACGAGCAGCATGCCCTCTCATTTGCACCTGCACTGATATGAACAGTCGTCTCAATTTTTTAGTATCTAAGAATCTGAATCCGCAAGTTAAATTGCTGTTTTGTTTTGTGTTTGTGTGTTTTTTTTTATTTTTTATTTTGAAAGTCTCTGTATCCCCTCACGCTTATACTTTGAAGTACCTTACTTAGCAGGTGTGATATACTGCATGGTTCCCGGCAGTCTGATAACGCTGGTTGCTGTAACATTCTTTTCATGTACAATTCAATTCAAGAAAAGAGTTGACACCTCAGGGCCTCATTTCAATGCGTAGCCTGTATGGTTCATCCAGGTCACGACTAACGTTATACCCATTCCTTCTCAAGCCACAGCTGCCTTGTTTTCATCTTCACTTTCATTTTTCAATTTATTTAACAAACAAAAAATATCCCTTTTCAGCTCCCCCCCCCCCCCCTTACATGGTTTTCTGTGATGGTGTGTTCGCCTCGTGCTGGGGGTTGCTGATGCGTATAAGAGGAGTAGTGGCAATGCCACTAGCTGTGGCGGCTGTGCTCCTATACTGTATGGAGTCCATGGGGCATACAATGATCTTTGTAATTCAACTGAATTTTAGCTAAAACATAGCACAATGTACTAGTATTCTGTGCACTCGACCCGTTGTGCGCTCTGTACGATAGGTGCACCTCCCTGGTGGGTGCGCTTCCCGCTATGGTGTCGTTTTTGTTTTTGTTGCTTGTTCCCCCCCCCCCCCCCTTCGCGACTTTGGCGAGTGGGACGTCCCAATCCTGCGGACGCTGCTTATGATGATCAATAATTGAGCAAAAAAGTCAATACCATTTTTTGTTTCACTGATCTCATCTCGCTCTCATTCTCTCTGCAAACTTGAAATGAATATAAAAAAAATAAACACTTATGTATATATGGAATAATCTTTTATTACATTAAGCAGATAATTTGTTTCATTCTCTTCAATTTAACTTTAATTGATGTGTTGTAATAGTAGGGATGGGGTTGAAGAAAGCTTACGATGAGGTGATATCCGGGAAAGCTGATAGTATCAATCAGTTATACGCTTATTGTCTAAACTCTCTTATGAGATGTTCTGTATTTGTTTTTTTGTTTTTCTTTGTCCTTCTCTGATTTCTTTTCCATTTTTCTCCTTCATGACATTCCCAGCGAACAAATATTCAGAATTGATTTCTACATCGTAGTTTGTCTATCATGACTTGTGAAGATATGACACTTATTGTTTTATTATGGCCAATAGGCACTTACTGTTAATATCACAAACTACAGTGTAGGTGCATACAGTAAACATCAAAGTTCTATTCGTGTCTCCCTTCGTCTCTCTCCTTCTCTCCTGATCCCCAAATAACCTATAAAAATTCATATTGATAGTTTGAATTATGCACGTGAATATATCTCGTATGAAAATGATATTTTTTGAATATTAAGGGAGCCCCCTCACTCAAATGCAGTCTGTTGTTAAATCCATGCTGATATTATTGCTTATGCCTCGTTTTGTATTGGCAGAGCAGACACAGGCCACGGACGTGTGTGCCCAATTTGATATCATCGGCTATGTCTTGTCTGCGTCCTTGTTGTTTCTCGTGTCTTGTCTGTGTCTCATGTCTATGCTTCATGTGTGTGTTTCTTGTATGTGTTTCATGTTTGTGTATATGCGTTTCTCTTTCTCTTCTTCCAGGTCTGTACATTCCTACATAACTACAATCTCCTGGTCTAGGTCTAAGTGGAACTTTTGTCGATTCCGGTGTGATTTTCTTTATACTTATGGCTAATCCAACATTTGTTTTCAACTCTGTGAACGATGATGAATTTTATGATACAGTTGGGCGCTCTTTTACGTCCGCGCAGGAAAACAAAACTTCCACCTTATATGAAGCATACATATCGAACAAACTTAATGCTTCAGCACAAGAATTTGAATATAATTTTGATCCTGAAGATCCTGTGCAAAGTTCATCATGTGTTTATCTGACTGTAAATCAGTATGAACAATATGTTATGAATAGTGATGATGACAATCTTTTGTTAGCTCATTTGAATATACGAAGCATAAGTAGAAATTTTGATAAGTTGCGATTATTTTTAGAAAACTCTGGTAATAACTGTTCTGTTATAGGTCTGACCGAAACATGGTTGACTCCCAATATAAGTCATTTATTTTCTATATCCGGCTTTGATTTCGTGTACAGAAATAGAAAAGAAAGAATGGGTGGTGGCGTGGGTTTATACATCCCCAACAAATTTGAATATTCTATCCACGAAGAATTGAATGTCATGACTGATGTAGTTGAATCTCTTTTTGTTGAAATGGTAAACCCGAATGGGAAAAACATACTGATTGGAGTTGTTTACAGACCCCCTGGATCGAATCCGAATGATTTTTTGTTGTATGTACAAAATTTAATGCAGAACTCTATCTTTACAAATAAACATGTATATTTAATGGGTGATTTCAATATTGATCTTATGAAATGTAACTCCCAACATATTTCGCAAGAATTTGTAGAAACCTTAATGTCTGTTTCTTTATTACCGTTAATTTCTAAGCCGACCCGTGTTACTGACCGATCTGCCACTTTGATTGATAATATTTTTTGTAATATTCTCCCAATTCCCGAGTCTGGTATTGTTTTATCTGACATCTCTGATCATTATCCAATCTTTACACAAGTGCCAATTAAGTTATCTCCTAGGCAAAATAATTATCAGAGACGTCGTAAGATTACGGCCAATAATCTTATTAATTTGCAAAATAGTTTAAAAGATATTGATTGGTTTTTTGTATACAACAATACCGATCTTGATTTGTGTTATGATTATTTTATGAAAACTATCACTTCTAAAATTGATGAACATATTCCGTTTTGCACAAGGAAAAGTTCTTATAAAAGAACTCCAAGACTCCCGTGGATAACCCAATCACTTTTAAGATCGATTAATAGAAAAAATAATTTGTTTTATAAATACAGGAGTAACCCTACGGATAAAAACAGACAAAAATATGTGACTTACAAAAACACGCTTACTAATTTATTGCGTTTACAAAAGAGAAAATTTTATGTCAACCAGATAATGAAATATAAAAATGATATAAAGAATACTTGGAAAACAATAAAAGATGTTATGAATACATCTAATGATGCATCTAGTATTTCAGAAGTACGATGGGGTAATACCTCAAGCAATGTACCTGCTGGTATGGCCGAAATTTTTAATGATTTTTTTGCATCGATTGGGAAAAATTTATCACAAAGTATCCCTTCATCTAATAAAGTGTTTTTTGATTTTTTAGATATACCTAATCCTAAAACTATATTCTTGGACCCTACGTATAACGAAGAAGTTATTGATATTATTAATAATTTGAAAGAAGGGAAAAGCCCAGGTTGTGATGGAATCGATAATTATTTGTTGAAAAATATAATTCTTCAAATAATAGATCCTTTAGTATATATTATTAATCTATCACTTAGTACTGGGCTTGTACCAAGTCAAATGAAGACTGCCAAAGTTATACCTATATATAAGAAAGGGGAGAAAAATGATGTCAATAATTACAGACCAATATCGTTATTAACTTCAATTTCTAAAATTTTGGAAAGAATAGTATATATCCGAACTGTAAAATTTTTCAATATGAGTAATATATTTACGAATTTTCAATTTGGATTCAGAGAAAATCACAACACCACCCACGCTTTACTTACCTTTGTGGAAAAGATTACACATGCACTTGATACATTCTCGCATACAATAGGCATCTTCCTGGACTTCTCAAAGGCTTTTGATACGATTAATCACGGTATACTTCTTTCTAAGTTATCCCATTATGGTATTCGCGGAAAAGCCTTGCAATGGTTTACGAGTTATTTATCTGACAGATTTCAATATGTACATGTGAACAGTTTTGATTCTTCTATGAAGAAAATAGAATGTGGTGTTCCGCAAGGAAGTTTGTTAGGCCCACTGTTATTTATAGTTTACATTAATGATTTTTATAGATCTTCAGATAAACTCTCTTTCATATTATTCGCGGATGATTCCAATCTTTTTTATTCCCACCCTGACCCTAATACTTTGACTAGTACAGTGAATGATGAATTGAAGAATGTCTCACAATGGATATATGCAAATAAATTGTCACTGAATATTGAGAAGACAAAGTATATGTTTTTCAGTAATTCTTTAGATAGATTACCAGGTAATGTTATATTTGACACTACTCCCCTAGAAGAGGTTTCGTCTATTAAATTCTTAGGTGTTTGTGTTGATAATAAGTTATCATGGAAGTGTCACATAAACAATATTTGTAAAGTAATTGCACGTAACATAGGCATAATGAATAGATTGAAATATTATCTTCCTTCTTCGGCTTTGATTACGCTTTATTCAAGTTTGGTATTGCCGTACTTGAATTACGGAATTCTTGCTTGGGGGAATACATATTCGACATTGTTAGATAAACTTTTTCTTCTGCAAAAGATGGCGCTCAGAATCGTTTTTAACCTTCATATCCGAGCACATACTGACAAGCTTTTCCTTGAGCACAAAATTCTGAAAATAAAAGAGTTGTATTTGTTTCAACTTGGTCAATTTATGTTTAATTACAACTGCAATCATCTACCCAAAATATTTTATTCTTTATTTCACCGTAACAGCCACGTACATAACTATCCCACTAGACAATCTAAAGAATTTCATCTTCCCTTAGTTAGAACTGTACACACTCAAAATACATTTGTTTATACCGGACCCAGATTTTGGAATAGCTTAGATAATGATCTAAAAGAATCTGTGAAGTTAATTACATTTAGGTATAAACTCAAAAAATATTTGTTTTCTAAATATACCAGTTAATTCTGTTCAATGAAAAAACCCGTCATGTTTCACTTTTCCTTGAGATTTTGTAGTGTGTCCACAGACCTTTTCCATCCCTCTCCTTTTCCTTCTCTATTCTTCCCTGCTCCTTTTTCCTCGTTCTTCGTTGTCCAGTATCTGTCTGAGTGCATTTCCTCAAATTCTGTTGTTTCTGTGTATTGTGTTATTGTTGTTGTTGTTGTCGTCGTTATGTTTTTTGTGGCCGATTGCATATCTTCCTTTCAGTTCAATCTTCCTGGCACACCTGGCCCCATAGTGTCTGTGCCACAAATGTGATATGTTATATAGTTTATACGTTTGCATCCTAAAATCCTAGTAAGTATTGTTCATAGTATCAACATCATTATATCAATGAGTAAAATGTACAATAGTATATAGAAGAATTTAAAATGAATATGTCTTATTGGTATAACAAATTGGTGCTGTTGTTGTTTTGTTCCAGTGTTCCACGTTTTACAAGCGTGGCTTTTTTAGTGGAACACTGTTTTCCATCATTGTGATTATTTACTATTTTTGTTGCCATGACAAAGTGCATTGTTTCTTTTTTACGACATCATTCGTGTATAATTTATATTGTATTGAAAAAAAATCCTTTATCGGACGAGTGTAAGAGAAATGAAAAAAAAAATTGTATCACTTTGGATTATGTCAACTTTTTCTTTTCTTTTCTTTGTGATGATGGAAATAAATAAAAAAAAATAAAAAAAAAATAATTAAGGATTCCAAAGGATGTAAGGTTGTGATTAATCCCCGATGGTCAGCATATAGCGCACAGTAATGGCTTGCTTTTATGCTCTTTGCGAAGGACTTCCCCAAGAGAAGAAACTTCCTGCTTTACGCACGTGGATCATCTGCGCCGATCCCATGCGGGGTTTCGCGCTCCGTGAGTCATTACACTGCTGGGATTATCGCGTGCGTCCGTGATGTTCCTTGACATAAACCTCTCCAATTCCTCCGTTCATGCATCGACTCTATATTCCTCCTCGCCTGTTTTGCGCTCATGTGAAATCGCTCATACTGTAATTATTTTTATTCATGTGGGGAGGATTTTCTGAGGAGATAAGAGGATTTCGTCTGCACTGGTCGCATGTATTAACATTTCGTCCGTATTATATTTGGAAAGCGCTTAAAAACAGTTTTGACTAGGAAGGGCCGAGTATATAAAAAAGGCCTCGTAAAGATATAAAATCTCTCATAAAGCTGCCATATTAGCTATGGAATTACCTAAGACGAAGGATTTCTCTCTTCTGAAACTACTGCGTGTCTCATATCGGCCGGATTTGGGGAGTAAACCTTGGCTCGACTAACTGCAATTATTCAAATTCTTGCCATGTAATCATAAACACATTGATTGGACGAGAGACAGAGAGAGAGAGATGGGGGGGGGGGGGGGGGAGGAAGAAGAGGTGGTTTTCTTGGCTCGGTGACCGAGGCATTTATCGATGAACTGTCATTAGTAATTTCTCCCTCGGCTTTGATGTTTACCGTTAAAACATTTAATATCATAATCATCTTGCTTCGAACGCTACTGTCGAGTGTCTGTCTCAATTACGCAAGAACAGCGTATATACCGCTTTGTTTTCCCCGCAAATGTTCCGTCATGTAAGGTCACCTAAAGTTAACGTACAAACGAAAATCCATATCTATAGCGATCATTAAAGGGCTTTTTACACTTGTAAATTTTTGCTTAGTCCCGTACTAACGGTGGGGCTAAGGGGGGCCTTAGTCCCACCGTTGGTACGGGACTATCCTTAGCCCACTTTCTGTTTACACTCGTTTTTGCCAAAGTGGGCTAGCCCCACCGATAGTCCGGTACTATCTGGCCCTGCAAAATAGCAGGGTTAGCACCGCAATTGCGGTGCCAAGCAAGAGTAGTGAGTGTAAACAGAACGAAAAAAATAATCCGGGGCTAAGCGACGGAGACGAAGTCCGACCCCCACTGACCAATCAGAAACGAGGTAATCAAGTGCTGCCGGTGCGTGCGTGTACGTGTACACTGCACAGCGTAATCATGAATATTCATGTGGTTTTGGAAAGTCCGGGGCTAAGAAATACGAGTGTAAAGAGGTCAGTTTTCTCCTTAGCCCCGGACAAGAGATAGTACGGGACTAATTGGCCAGTGTAAAAGCTGAAAAAATTGGTACGGGACTAACGATAGTCCTGGGTCAGAGAAAGTCCGGGGTTAAGAAACAAAAGTGTAAAAAGGGCTTATGATCGTGTTGGGATGGGGGGGGGGGGGACTGCGGTGCATGCAGTGGTTCTTCCGCAGGTTTTCAGCTCTGAAGAGAGGTGAGACTCACCTCCCTGAGCTATACGTAAGGTCAACGGGGGGGGGGGGGGCATTTCATGAAGCATTTCGTCCGACAAAGTTGTCGGACAAATTTGCATTCAGCCAATCAGATGCAAGGATTTCAGTAGCTTGTAACAGTTTGTCAGAAATAATATCCCACCAAAACACTTCATGAAATGCCCCCAGAAGTTAACGTGCAAAAAAAAAAACAACCCAAACAAACAAACAAAAAACAAGAAGTCAATAATAGTCCAAATCTTACAAGCACAACAGTGGAAGTTGGATGAAAATCGGATGAAAATTATGAAAGTTAGGAAATTGAGAAGTTCTGCTAATTTCCACAAAACAGGTCTTGAACAGTCACTATGAATATGCAAATATTGAATTGATGATGTCATCCCCTCACAGTTACTAATTTGCCAGACATGCAGTATACATAAAATCATGAAATTTCCAGTTTTTCAATCAAGTGCAATCACCCTCCGGTGTCATATCTGAGTTATCATTATTTTGACGTTGACATAATCAATAAGAACATTAGGTTTTACACCTTTTGACTAGAAAAATTGAAAATTTTGCCATTTTTCGTGCCTGATCAATCAATGAAAAATTGTGAGGTGATGACATCATCAGTTCGCTCATTTACATATTCATATCAACTGTTCAAGAACTATTATACAAAAATTAGGGAATTTTTGAAATTTTATAACTTCCTTACTTTTTTATCCGATTTAAATTAGAGTTTTTAATTAATGTTTTACATGCTTGGTTTTTTTACTCTTTCTTTTCAGACTAACTTTTACTTGGTGTGGAATTAAAAGCTATAGGACACTCTATTTGTCACCTTGTTTCTGGTTCGGTATTCACTCGAGCAAAGAAATCTCGTTTTGATATAGTACTGCCATAAGTATTAGCAGTGGCAGTAAATTTACATGCAGTGATGGTCATGAGAATTGGCAGATGATTGAAAAAAAAAATATCATTATGACTGTTGTGGTTATAACAATGAGGAAATGAAGTTATGGATCGTAATCATATAAGTGTTATGATATGATCAGGAGAACCGTTTTTACCTTTTTGGATTTAAGTGTAATGACTTTTGAATGACACTTAATACTGTCATCACCACTATCATTACTGTAACTACAAGTACACTGTGTTTTCTGTTTTGTGTTTCACCATAAGGATTGCCATATGAACAATCCTAATACATGTAGTACAAGCCAGTTATAGTTTTTAGAATGCATGCGACGAAAAACATTATTTTGACAAAAGTTTGTAAGTTCTGCTTTGACATCGGGGCTTAATTTTTGATGAAGAAGAATAAACAGCGGTGTGATTTCTTTTCTTTATTTCGTAATGGTGAGTGTTTAGAAAAAAATAGAAAGCAATCATTATCGCAGCTGCTTTTTTGTTTTGTTGTTGTGAATTGTGACTATTACCAATGATCATTGTCACAGGAAACAGAGTATTGCATACCAGCATGCTTGTGCAGCAGTATGAAAAATTATCACCGTGTGCTTTTATTAGTACCTCGGCTATAGACGTAACCCAGCCAAGCCCCACTCAATGTCGTCAAGCTGAAAAAAGAAAAGAAAATATATTACTTGGGCAAAAACTCAAGAAATACTACTATCCGACTCTGGCATCGCCTTATAAAAGAAAGAGAGGGGGAGAGAGGGGGCGGGGGAGATAGCAAGGAAAAAATTATCCTGGAAATGTGAAACGTTAACACTACCAAGATTCCCCCCGTATTAATCCAGCCGATGACAACTGGCGTAAAATAAGCGCCTTTTTAATTAGGAGCGATAGGAGAGCAAGGGGCCCATTTCCTGCCTTCGAGTGAACAGCCCATGCACAGACGTCCGTTTGCGTTTGCAACCAAGGTAATAATTACAAGTAACTGTTTAATCATGACGGTATGTGCCCTCCCGCGCTTTGATTCAGAATGTGAAATGTCGTGCAAAATTCATAGACTGTGTGTATATACTGGAAGATTGATTCAGGGAGGTGAGTTCACCTCCCTGATTGATTTTAACTGACTGTAAAATAAGTGTTTTCAAACACTGATAAGTTTGTTTTTTTTTCCGCCAGTGTACGGTTAGCCATTGAGATATCTGAGAACTATCAACTTTCTAATCAATGATATTATATTGCAAATAATTGTGAAGACATAGGACATTGCTTATACAGTTTTCGCTGTTCTGTATATATGTTTCATGGTTGTTTTTTTTTTTTAATGTTGCAGTATCATTTTCATTGCGAACAGTTTGAACATTTTGAAGACAGGGTACTTCAAAATGTTTCAAGATAATATCATTACCTTCTGTAAATGTAGGCCTACCTATTGATTTTCCGGGGGTTGGCAATACAAGCTGAACAGGGATAAACACACACACACACACACACACACACACACACACACACCCACACATACACACACACACACACACACACACACACAAACACACACACGAAGCAAATAGAGCGTATCCCATATATGATATTCTACCATTGACAAAGACGAAAGTCATACTCATCATCGTTAAAAATATATATATATATATATGTATATATATAGGACATGGGTAACCCCATCCCTTCGCCCCAACACTCACATAAAACACACCCACACGTTTTTGTCATTAGAAGACAAAAACAAAAACAACAGTAAAGTATCAGGTAAATTGACAAAACCATCCATAAACACTAAGAACTCCCAGAAAGTTAATTTCGTCACTGGATTCCTTGACTGAACCGCCCCCCCCCCCCAATTAAGGACAAAACAAATAAACAATAAAAAAAAAAAACAAATAAACACGATTCAAGGGCCGTGTTGCAGTGGTGTTGCTCCGAACAGTGTTTATATGACCATGATAGGCCTAATATTGCTCTAGATTTGCTTAAGTGATTTTCCGTGTTACCAAGAATCGACTTTTTGTATAAGATAGTGACGTATACATTGTATCATAATATGCAACACGACGTGGTCGAAAAAGCCTATTATGTATTATTCGTATGATATTGATAAAAATAACATTGATCATCATCAACATCATCATCATCATCATTGTTGTTATTGCATTATTGCTATTGTCATTATACTCACAATGATTTAATAAAAAGTCATGATACTTAATAGTCATTAAAACATTACTTTTACAGTTATCACGGTTAACTCATGAATAAGAATGGCCATCTCCCCCCCCCAAAAAAAAAAAAAAAAACAAACAAACACCAAAAACAACAACAACAACAACAACGTCATCAACAACAACAACAAAAACAACAACAGCCCGCATTTCCGGATTGTATGAAATAACAATCAATATTGTATAGAAATAACCAACCAGTAAGGCCTGTCATATAAATACAACAAAATGATACAATCACACGTGCGATGTCTATTCGATGTTAACATAATAGTATACACTCATACAAGTTTTATTCGTTTCCAAGACGCAGATTTGTTGGTCAGTATAATTATGCAATTAACATATATAAAAGTAGAAATTGAATATTAACTGGAATGCGCCATATACAATAATGTTACATCTTTATCAACATCAACACTGATGTGAAAAAAAAAATGTTACATGTAACTGTTACATGTAACAACGTTTAAAAGTTTGAGCGTTAGTGAATCACAATATTCAAGGAAACCAGGAAATAACCTAATAAAAATCTGACATGTCGTTGCGTGCCTGTGATGGAGCCTGATCTGTAGTTTCGTACACACTCTGACGCCGTGTTGGTGTTTTTCCCCACTTCACAGCGATTGTAGGCATATTGTAAATAAACCACAATGGAACGTTATGAGTTGAAGATACATTGCGAGTGCACTTCAACCTCACAGTAACCAACATCCTTTTAAAGGTGACACACACACACACACACACAAAAAAACTTTCGCGACAAAATGTTACGCTGACTCCGCTTGGCCCCTCAATTACCCCTTGACCAACTCGTCATGATCATCTGTAAACATATTATGATGACTCGTAGAATGACGTGTTGCGACAGTAAAGGTATAATCAACTTTATACATCGCCACAGCGGTGAGTAACTCGGCGTAGAGAGATTATCAACCGTTCGTGGTCCCATCACACAATTCGATATGAGTATAGCTATCCTAGATACACACGGAGTTACGTTTTATACAGTCTGAAATAGACTGTTTAAATTCTACTTTTAAAAATTCTCACACTACCCTTGCTGGTATACATAGGGCCTACATTCGTATAACATTCTATCCTTGGAGACAACATTCAACACGATATGTATTTCCAATAACAAAAGCAAAATAAAGTTATACTTCTCATTCGGAATAAGATATTTATCAATAGTTCCCTTGTTCTAAACTGTATTATTTTGTTATACTTTCTGAAGTTTTAATGGAATGTTTTATTCGACACCTTTGTGACTAGATAGGGGCAAAGAACATTTCCGCTCATGCGCGTGGAAAGTGCAGAAAAACGTGTTACAGATCGTTGTTCTGAATGTTATTATCTTCTAAGGTTTGTTAATCCGAAAATGAAAAAAAAGTTCGTCATTCTGAAGGTACGTTAATCCGAAAACAAATTAAGCTGAGTAATTCCGAAGGGTCGTTAGTTGGCACCTATGTTTCATTTTTGGTTTTACGAACCTTCGGAAAAACGTACGCTATTTCAATATTGGATTTACGAACATTCGGAATAAGGAACCTTATCTCATTTTCGGATTTACAAACATTCGGAATAAGGAACCTTATCTCATTTTCGGATTAACGAACCTTCGGAATAAGGAACCGTCAGAATGACGCCACAGATGTTTGGATTAACAGTGATTAATGAACTCTATATTTCATTTTCGGATTATCAAACATCTAAATAGGAATAGGGAATTTGCGAGTCTCGGAATAACGAACCTTCGGACAAACGAATCTTCTTTCATTTTGGATTAACGAACCGTCGGAATAACGAACATCACCCGAAAACGTAAGATTCCTAGATACAGGCCTCTCGAACTATCTCTTCTACATGCGACAGTACAGACTGGAGTGTTCCTTGGCCTATCGCGTGAGAACACGTGGATCGTCAAGGACAAAGACGAGCAGACTTTGGCTTCTCTCGAAATGAATGGATAATCGACAAGGATTCACAGCTTTTGTAGGATCGTCCTTGAAATATTTATCATTTCCCCTGTATGACTAACTTCACTGATAAGACAGATAACAAGTACAATGTGATAACATCAGTAATGCTCATGAGAATACCAATACAATAGGCCTATTATAGTAATTATGATAATGATTACAACACGAATCTTGCGTACTAAGTTAATAATAGTAGGCCTATATAGCGACGATGACAGTTATATAACAGCCCACAAAATAACCAATTTGTAGCTTTCCTGTTCCAATGAGCCCTGTCATTGTTACCGTGGCATAGATAAATTACATTTTGCCACCTTTATATGTGGGTCAGTAAAGAGACAACATGAACAAAACATTTCATATTGAACGTAGCATATACAGGCACTGTTCGGAGTTTCGAACTGATGGGCTGCAGAGCTGAATGGGTGCCAAGAGCGTTAGCCTCTGCACCACCCTCCTCTAACACAATTTCATAATCGACCTCAACAATTGTCCGTATATTGGTATACAGTTGAATGAATATGCAATGAAAACACATTCTTCACCACCCCCCCCCCCCCCATGAACAGAACTATAGAAAGGAAAAACAACAACAACTTAACAACTTGCTCTGATTTCAAGTTTCCTTGCGTCCTACATTCAAAACTCAATAATGCAGGAATACCGTCTGAATAAAATGAAGAGTTTGATAACAAAACGTGTCAGCTCCATTCTTATCAAATTGAGATATTTGCGATGAAAGCTGCTAAAAAACCAAAGAAAATCATTAGAAATGCGATATCTTTGATCATAACTCCAATGCTCCTTTACATGTTACAAATGAGGTATCACTGGAAAGTTTTATTTTTTCTCTGTAGACCTAATGACGGACTTCCTTTAAAGGGATGGTATGGTTTTGGTTGAGATAGGGCTGCAGGTTTCCAACTTGTTTTTGTGTGTGAGATAATGCGAAAGTTCTTATGCAACATGAAAGAACATACAATTCTAAGAGGAATTCAAACTTTATTTGATGAAAATTGGTTCCGAAATGGCTGAGATATCCAGAAATAAAGAGGTCCTAATAAAAGGTGGGACCCACCTTTCATGAGGACCACTTTGCTTTACTTTGCTTTTGGAGATCTCAACCATTTCAAAACCATTTCAAATTTTCTTCGTATAAACTTGCAATACCTCGTAGAATTGAATGCTTTTTAATATTTCACAGTGAAGTGGTTTCTAATCATCTCGCAAATAGTTAAAATCTAAATCCCCATCTCAAGCAAAACTATACTATCTCTTAAAAAAAAAATCTACTATTTAAAAATGGCGCTAATGCTATTTTGCGGTCAAGCTCTCCAAATAGCATCGCTTGGCAGAGTGACACTGGAGTAACGCCATAGCTGAAATCTTATCCTAGATCGAGAACGTAGATATCACTGATGGTGACACAATGTCATGTGATAATACACACATCACACCTCACAAAATTTTTTAACTGCGTTTGCACCAAATGATAAATTATGTGTTAAAGGGAATGTGATTCTCTGCAGCGCCCATCATTTGCATTAGCATGAACATTTTTGTGCAGTGCAAAAATGAGGAAGAAAAGAATGACTTCAATGACAATAACAATGGGGCTCCAGCTCCAAGAGGCATAACTGATCTGCAGTGTAACCTTGAGAGATGATTATCGCATCAGAATTACTGCCAAAAGAGTTTTTTGATAAAATAGATAAGCGGCAGGTGAACATTCAATCCCGGTATGGCATTGAGGTGCCTTTCATATTCTCTGCCGGGTAAATGAATGAATTCAACAGGTTGATTTTTATCCAACGCGTTGTCCGTGACGTAGTCGGAAGATACCAGTTTAGAAACAGCTTTTTCGGAGAAAAGGGGGATTTAAAACATGGGTGGAAAGAAAAATTAACCCATTAACCTCTTTTAAGGAGTCTAAATAAAGCCCCGTTCGCGATGAAAGCCAACTGCTGTTGCCAAAATGTTTTTCATCGCTAGACACCGGCTTGTATTCATGCATGGGCCCTGCTCATTTTGAACCATATGGATCGTTTCCCCCTTCATTATGCTTTTACTACCTGAACATTCATTTATCATAACATCCGTTTTATCTCAGGGGAGTTAAGACTGACCATTTCCCTCACAGGAAAAGTATAATGATATTTTGCTTTCAATATGTCGTTCTTCTGATAAATTGATTGGTTGATTTGAATCTATTTCCACTTTCACAAAAGCAAAGAAGCAAACATAACTGAGTTACAATGATCATTACTGTATAATAAATTTTGTCTTTTTTGTTGAATAAAAACGGAATTTCGTAACAGTATTGTCCGTAACTTGTATGAGCCTCTTTTGTGTGTGTATGTGTGGGGGGGGGGGGTGCGATTTGTGCTAATGAATTGGCGAGCCTAAGTGTCTCGACGTCAGAACAGAACACTCACATGCTGATAATGTGCTCGCATACACGTGAGTTCGTACTATGTAGCAAACGGTTATAATTATTCTAGCATGAACCCATTTCATTTATGATTCTGAAGACTGTGCAGAATCCCCAAGATCCCGCGTGCAATGAAGCTGGATTCTTTGTGTGTGTATGTGTGTGTGGGTATAATGTGCCTCAGGATCAGCAATATTGTTTCTACGGCTGCTCCAATTTGATAAATATATCGTCCATTTTGGCAACATGATGGTTACGTAATCAAAGAGGGTCATGACGAAAGAACTATTATTCAAAGGCTTTCGGATTGCTTTATGAAATATCATTACGACATAGAATGCTTATGAATCGCTAAATTTCACCATCGAATACAGCCATAAAATGCTGTGTAATACTCTGACTACATACCAGCCTACAGGTGACTCGTAAATTACCATACACAGTGTCACTATGTACCTTTCTTAACGCAATCTTGTCGATGTGGGAATAACACAGACATCCTACCATGATGAAATGGGTGTCTGCATCGTATACTGTATACGCCGTATATTTCGAGAGTCTAAATTTTCGCGAATCGGGAATTCCCGACGATTTCGCGAGTGGTTAAATTCGCGATCGTGGAGTCCTGTAAATTTCAATTCATAAATATTGCGATTTGCTTAAAACAGAGAACACTTGAAAATGTTAAATATTTACATGGTATCCACCTAATTAGGGAATCATCACGGAATAATTATATCATAAAACTCTTGAAAAACCAGTACAAAATTACAAATTATGTTATGTACAGGGTATGTACAAGTACAGATATTATACAGTATATCAAAGAAAATGGAATGGCGAGGACTCGAGACGTCAATACAGCATCGATCTCCGCTTCATGTCGCCACTTGTGACCGAGTTTCTGGTGATCATCTCCCAGAAGTTGAGGTAGGCAACCCTCCTCCGATTCGTCGGCGGCGACGACGTGTTCACGGCGGCCACGTCCGGAATCGTGCCCAATCTGTTCAAAGTCTTTGATCCCGTACAGCCGACAAACGGCCTTGGCGGTATCAGCGATGACGAGGGCCCCAGGGTCAGGCCTCGCGTCGGAAGACGAAGAATTCGCGCCTCCGACATGGCGACGAGCGTCGAGTCCTGCTGGATGAGTATCGCATGCGACACGCGGACATCGTCGGCCGTCACGTCGAGAGATATTTGGATGTCGCCGTCGGAATCGTCCAAGAGCACACTCTGACGTTTCGTACTACTGGGAGTTGTCTCCACTTCGTCCTCACAACTGTCCCGACACTCGTCTGCCATGACAACCGAATTCGCGCTGCTCGTTCCTTCGCCCGAATCCGACGTCGATTCGCCGGTTTCCTTAGAAGGCATTGGACCGTCGACACCCGTTTCGCTGTTGTAACAGGCGAGTGTCAGTAACGAGTCGGCCATCAACGCATCCATGTCGGCCTGTGAGCAAATATCGCCTTCGCTGCTGATGCCAAAATTATCGCCATCCTCGTCGTCACCGAGTTCGCTCACCGTCCACGAAGAGGCCGACGACATCGACAACCTGTGCACGGCGCTGAGTAAATGCTCTTCGTCGTCGAAATCACCCGATGTCCATGACGAGGCCTCCGAGCAAACGAAGGACACGTTGCTCTCGATGCTGCACATGGAGATGGGCCTGCTGTCTGCAAATCCATACTGCTGAAAATAGCCGCTGGAGCGGTCACTTGCCACGGCGATGTAGGGCGGAGGTGGGCCGGACGGATGACAAGGTGACGGTACTTGTGCGCCTTCCATGACAACAATTCAGAAGCGAGACACTCAACATTGAAGAAAATCATGAAGTAGCAGCTATAGCCTCCTTAACGCGCCATTACATACCGCGCGAATAATCTGAGTGAGAGACTACGTGTTGATGTATCCGTGCAATATTGACAGCTAATTGCAGTAAATTCCAAATCACTGCGCGTAAGGAAGAGTTGGTACTAAAGTTGTGACGTACCGAAGAGGGCAGACGGAGGATAGTGATCTTTCCGCATCGCTGTTGGCCCCGTCTCCCACTCCTTCCTTGCTCGCTCACCGGCTCGTCGCGAATGAGTGGACAATGTCAGGAAGGCGATAGAAGTCGAGTGGCAGCCGATATGGGAAACTTCCTGAGTGAGGCGTAGTGATGTCACAATTCGACATGACATGAGTGGCGGGAGGGGGTGGAGCAGCTGCCGCTATAGGCGATGAGTCGGGGGGAAGACCCAATGACAGATCTGTGCGTTATAGCTGCGTGCGATCGGAAAGAAAAGTGAGAGACGATCCGTGACTGGATCAGATCACCCGTGTGACGGCTATAGACCAGTCAAAAGTGAGAAGTTGGCAACGAACCCGCCAACTTTGTGGAGGGCGCCATCTAGCGGCAGAGTCAAGTCATGTATGATTGACTGTAATTATTATTGTCAACAACTAAAGGTGCTGGCAACATACCATGTCTCCTTCAAATAAGCCATCTCAGTTTAGCAATGGTCTGCAATGACCTCTGAAACTCAGAGTTTGAAATACATGATTTCTGTTTCTATTAGGAGAGTAGTTCAACAACAGTCAAGCAAAAAGTGGTTATTTTCATGAGTGCTGCATAAATGGCTTTTGTTAATTCAGTTGGTTGAAAAAAACACCAACAGCATATACATTCACTTGTACATTCCGATATGCACCTATTCCATACACATAAAGATTCATTACATTATTTCCATAAAGACTTACTAAGTATTCAGTTTTTCAAATACAGTCAAACCTGTCTATAGCGGCTACCCAAGAGAGACATAAGAAGTGGCCGTTATACAGACAGGTGGCCGTTGTAGACAGGTTCTTTGACACTTTTTTCGGAGGGAACATTGTTTTCATTGGTCGAATACGGCAGGTGGCCGCTATAGACAGGTGGTCGCGAAGACAGTTTTGACTACAGTGAACTGTCAAACCGGGGGGATCTAAGGGAGGAACCCCGGAAATCCTGCGCACGTATAGTAGCCATGTGTACTATACAGTCAAACCTGTCTTTGCAACCACCTGGCTATAGCGGCCACTGCCGTATACGGCCACTAAAACAATTCCCTCCCAGTCCCTGATTGCGCAGCGTAGTTAATCATATTCTATGATATACTTTTATTTCTCACATTTTCAAGTTCGACCTTTGCCCCTGAAAACTCGCTACAGCGGTCCTCGATATTGGAAGCCAGATAGCGTATTGTTTACCGTCACTTTTAGAAAATGTAGATGGAAAATCAGTGGTCTCAGCGTCAACAAAGGGTAATTCTCCATACCAATCACAGCTAAGAGCTAACTAGCTGTTAATGGCCTCGGTGTCTGCAGGTTTTGAGCAGGTTTTGAGACCTTTACAGCTATAAATGCGCGCTACATAGGTAGGTGAATGGCCAGGATGCTTATGTGTATGTGTATCTGTATCTGTATGGTTTAGTCAGCAAAATGTCCAGGAAGACACATCCACGCTAACTTGTAGAGGAGCACTACGTGTGGACAGAGCGCGACTATTGAAATTGCATCAAATTTTGCTTGAACAGGGACAATGATGGACATTGAACCACTGCGTTGGGGAGTTGGTTCCAGTCTTTAACAGTCGTTATGAAGGAGGAATCCCGGAAAACTGTAGCTCTGTGTCGTTGTTGGATGAATTTTTGATTGTTACCTCTGGTGTCACGTGCGTTGGGTTGAACGTGATTATACAGGGGGACATTGACAAGACCGTTTTCATTTTGTACAACATGCAACATGTGGGACTTGACTTGAGCGAATTGTCGCCAAAACGCGGTATTCAGCCACACTATCTACCAAAGAGTATAGAAGCTGTACTCGTTGCTCTCTCCTAGTACAGTACGTGCAACGATGTCGAATGCAGCATCGGCACATGGCACAACCGCCATGTCGGTTGACGAACCTTCCCTTTGTCGCCCCAGGAACGGACGGGCCATCGTGTGGTGTGTGCCGAGATCGCGCTCCTCGATCCTAGCCAAGTGTATGACTGGTCTACCTGGTAGTTCCGTGTGGCTGGCGCACTTCTCCGCTTCCGAGTGGCTTTCCAGCGTCTACGCCGAGCACACCGGCAAAGTCCTACCCGACCGATACGCGGGTAACGAGGCCGTGTACGTCGAAGCCGCCGCGCTGATGACGAAGCTGAAAAACTACAAGCCAGAGCTCAAACTCATGGGGTGGGTCGCTTACATGATAGCATAATATATTTATTTATGGCTAAAATTTCAAATATGTATAAATTCCAGAACCCTATTTCTGATGTTTGCGCTAGATGTGGGAATATGTTCTCTGTGATTTCTAACAGTAAAGTTTGCCCTCACAAACTCCAGTGCAAAATACACAACAGCGAAACTGTTGTCTCTCGGAAACGCAGAACATACAAACCGTGCGAGCAAGGTGCATTCAAATGTTTTCGAAATAATTTATTGAAAGCTTACAAATTGTACTCATGCTTTGTAGCACTCCAAGAGTAAAAGGACACTTTGTGTATTTTGCACACGTCCAAGTATGTTTGTTTCAGAAACATGCAAGTCGCGTTGTCTTATTCATTGACTGAAAAAACAACTTGAAAATCAATGCATATTAATAGCTACATTTTTGCCACCAAGGAATGATTCGAGAAATGTGGGGTAAAAGACTTGCTTCCTGACAAAGTGTAAACTTTACTCTCTGGATCCAAATGTGATATTAAGGGTTTGAAAATAAACTCGCTGTGACCTCCACACGAGCATTACACTTGATCTGTGCCCACCGGGTGCCTCTGTGCCTATCTCGCAGTCATTGATACAATTATGCTTACGGGTCCAAGGTCCAAAGAGTTTTTTTTTTTTAATGGTTCGGTTCATCTCATAAAGGTAAGTTGCTCATGGTGTGTCTTGACAGTGCTTTGTTAGACAGTGTGTGTGTGTAAAGCCAGTAGTCGTCATGACGAACTTTCGAACCTGAGTGTGCAGAGGCCTTTTTGATGTTTCGTTTTTCGTCCTTGTAGTTAAAAAATAGACGCAATTTCAAAACTTTTTGAATGTACCATGTTTTCGTTTGCATAATTAAAGATCACTTACAGTAGCAACAGTAATATCAAGCCCTAAGAAAATTCGATAATACCCTTATTGGTTTCTCTACAATTGCTCCGGTTGTATTTTCTCCAAGGACTCAGGGTTAGGTTGTGGTACGGTTTCAAGTTAAGTTTTTGGCTTTACTATGGCGTGCAGATATTTCATGGGAGCATTTTATTGCTGTCGGCGCGAGCAAATGTCATGGAACCACCCTTAACATCGGATACAGTGTGTATGTATCAGTGATAACATATTTACGAAATGTGTTTTTCATGAAAATGAAATTGTGTCGCATTCTCTTTGTATTTTCGTAAATCTTACAATCGCTACTAACTGAAACATAATGTAAGCCTATTGTATAACTTTAGAACGGATGTTCCAGGCTTCCTCATATTTCACCCAATGCAGTGTGTTTCGACGACATTTTCTGCTTCCACGGAACCAACATAATAATTATGGTAGGGGATAGATTCCCGTTCCTCCTATATGTTATAATACCGACTGCATAAGCTGTAATTTCGCGTACAGATATTTTCGCGAATGGGGAGGTCACATTAATTTCGCGAGATGTTTTTGAGAACTAACACCAATCGAGGCTATTGTACGTGCGCTATCACCATAGCATGGCGATGTTTTCACTTGTTAAATTCGAGATCCTAATATATTGTGATTCACGAAATCATAGAAAATGAAATCCTCGCGAAAATAAGAGCTCAGTCGTCATTCCAATCATATTGCAGGTATGCAGACATCCAGCGGCAGATCGAGGCAGATGACAGCCAGTACGTCTTCATGAAGGACCAGGCCTACGCCATGGCGACCGAGAACCATCGCCGATTTCTACCGGTCGGCTTCCACCACGCCTTCCTCATCCGGGAACCTTCTCGCGTGTTCGCGTCCGTGCGCAACGCAATGTCTCGCATCTTGCGCGAAAACGGTACCTATCACGAGAACGTCAGCATCTTGAAGGACGACACCACCGTGCACGGCCACTTGACACTCTTCAAGAAACAGTACGACTTGTGGCAGGACGTTCGCGAGAACATCGATCCCAACCCTCTCGTGATAGACTCCTACGATTTAGCATCTCGCCCGGATGTAATCTTAAAGGCGCTGTGCGACCGGGTCGGGTTTCCTTACGACGATTCGCTGTTGTCGTGGCAATCGGGTGCCACACCGTGGAACCTTCCGACGCCGTCTGCGGAGGAAACGCATCGCGCGTACTATGCGACCGCGCTAAAGAGCACCCATTTTTCTGCTCCCGGCGAGGAAGGCCCTCTACCACGTGATCAACTCACTGATGACGTCATCCAGTGTGTAGACGCGTCGTTGCCGTACTATGAAGAAATGTGTAAACACAAACTGAAAGTATGAAGACAATAAAGAAACGCTTTACATGACAGCGGAAATATATTTTGAGATGCTTATGAACACATATTGACCTACGATTCACTGGTATTTTCAATTCATGCAAGATAGACACACTTTCGAACTGATCATTCCACTTACATTTTTTTTTTTGACCAAACAAATACAAGTTAACTGCAGTGGCTACAATGACTACTACTTGGTGTGCATCTTCGTAATCAGTCTCTTTGTTGTCGTTATTACTATGGGTAGTAAATGGGGTATGATAGCGTTGACACGGTGTATATAGAGGAGGGTGAGTAAGTTGAGAGCAGAAAAGGGGTTAGGATTAGAGCGTCGAGCATGTAGTGTACAACAGTAAGTTTTGGGTGTTAGGTAGAACGATGAACGATGAATGTAGGGTGTCGAACAGAATATTATGTGGGTGGCAAGAGGGTAGATGGTGATGGAGCGAAGAATATCTGAAATGTAGAGTGACGACCGGAGGGCGTTGAACGCTGCACGGCCGTGATCTGTCAGAACTACGTATCTCGATTTTTTGACATTTTTCGTTTTTTGGCTCATTGAGTTTTTCATAACATCATGCTTAATGCGTTCAAATATGGTGTTATAATTCTTTGCCATTTTTAGAATAAAATTCTCAAATTTCAAGGTTTTAGGGTAAAAATGACGTTATTGAGCAAGCAGAACTATACTGTGCTGGGTATTAAAGGGTGCTCTTCTATACCACAACATTCTAGATGGGAATACAAACTGTCGATTGCGAGAAAGTCAACTTCGTATTCCATTTTGGTGCAAGCACACAATCTTGATGATTACGCACAAAAGAGTGAACATGCTGATCCATGTCTAGAAGGGAAGCTTCCGACGCTGTACTGGTGTCATGTAAAGGACTGTGCATGCTCTTAACCTCTTTTTTTTTTTGTTATCTGTATTATAGGTTCGATGAGTAAGACACCCTTTTGACTTTATTGAGCAATGCCTTTGCCATGGAAATGGCAAATTTTCATAGCAAGGCATATGCCAAGAGATGATGTCTCACCTGCGTAGTATAATGTTATGAATAAAGTTTGTTTACTGGTCATTCTAGTACCTAAGCCAGCTAATTTCAAGCGTCACATGCAGTTTCATGCAGATTAATAAACTGGCCACAGTGGCTATATTGCAGGACCACAATTACGTGAATGCATTTTTCCCCAGTTGACTTAGGCTTCATATTAAATGCCCATTTAGACAGTAGACTTCCCCAACAATCTACTTTTATGCTTGCTAGACATGAAATTATACTTGCCCTATAGGCAAGCAAACACGTGTTATGGCAAGGTGGTGTCAAGTTGGATGTGTATTGTACAATGTATGTTTATGGGTATGAATGTATGTATCCGTAAAAGGATGTAATTAATTGCTTATAGATTGTGTGGATGTATGTGTGATTGTGTTCGAGGTGAAAGGGAGAAAAAAGATGCAATCTTACTTCTGACCACTAAATCCAAGGAAAGTTTCCTGTGAATTCACTTTCACGCGCAATACAATAAGCAAAATGCTGTCACAAACGCAATACTTTCTACACTGGACTTTTCCCAAACAGCACAAGTTTTTCTTTGTGGGTATTTCCCTTTACCTCTTTTTGTCTTGAGCCAAAAATACGCTCTTTTTGTCTGCTACACATGATGTCAATCAATTACAACTCCTCAAATGTTGAACAGAAAAACAAGAGAAATACATATAGTTCACCAGCAGCTAGCTCAGTCCTATAATCAAATTCAAAGCTCCATGGAAAGGGGTGGAATATTTTTGGTTGAGGTGAGGTTTCACCTTTTTCACTTTTTGCAAGATACCTAGAAACCACTTTATGAAATGATCAAAAACATACAATTCTAATAGGAATTCAAAGTTTATTTTATGTCAATCTCTTTTGAAATGGCTGAGATATGCAAAATAAATTAAAACAAAATGATCCTAATAAAAGATAGGTCGCACCTTTTATTAGCATTGCTCTGTTTTGTCTCAGCAGTTTCAAAACCAATATTCATGAAATAAACTTTGAATTTCTCTTGATATTATATGCTCTTTCATATTTCCAAAGAGTTTTCTCATTATCTAAAAAAAAAAAAAAATCACCATCAAAAATTGTTGGAGACCTGAAGCCCCGAAAACCGAAAATATTCCATCCCTTTAAGGCATGCGGAATGCACATACAAGCATTCATACCTGTACTTGTACTAGTACATTTTCTCACAGATGTACTCAGTCGAAACCACTATATGGGTAGGTTAAAATAGTAAATGAGGGAGCACAAGTTTAGGATACACCTGTAGTAGCTAAATAAGGAATACCGTAGCCATAATGGTCTCTAATTTTATCCGAAAATTTTATGTTTTATTGGAAATTTAGCTAGATTTATTTATCATGTAGTGACGTTTAAATACCGATTTCCCCATAATTTGATAAACGAATCAATGCAAAAACACCGCGGTTAAAACAATTACGATTGGCCACGATCGTGACTAGCTGTTGAATATCTAAGACCCTCATGCATATATGCAAATATATAAACTGTGACATTCGAGCTCCGCAAGTTAGCAAAGACCGCAAGTTGAATAGCAAAGACCGAGCTGTTGACGCAGCTCGCGCGGCGCCGTAATCACTGTTGCAAACCACAGAACTCTACATAGAGTTCTGTGTTGTAAACGCCATCTCAGGTGGGCACGCTTAGTCTACGTTCAAGGCAGCGGAGGCCTTATCCAAAGGCTAGCACTGACATTGTTCTTCCATAGAGATTGATTATTGCCACTCATATGGGGCATAATGAAAATCGCCCAATTTCCCAATACAGAAATCCTAGCTTTGCGGCGCCTTCACCGAGCAGAGCACACACAAATACGACTAGTGCGTGTGTAATGCGAGCAGCTTGAACTCTCGTTTGTTGACCACGCCTACCAAAACATTAAAGATCCTTCAAAAATTCATAGAATTCCTAGATCACTACCAAAATTAATTAGCTGTTCCATGTGTCATTATCAATCAACCTTTCCTGAGAGTTTCATCTAAATCCGTTCACAACTTTTTGAGTTATTGTGCACACTGAAAACCAAACAACCAAATAGGTCCTAACAAACAAACAAACAAACAAACAAACGCACGAACGAACAATGCCAGAACAAAACACACACACACACACAAAAAAAAAACAACAACAACGTAACCTCTTTCCTAGGCAGAGGCAATCACAATAATAGCCATGCTTATAGTTAACACGATCTGCAACAGAAATATGCCTTTACACATGCACATACCGGTACATGGAAATACGATGCAAACAGTCAAGTTCTTTTAGTTTTTTTAATTGCTGGCTTTCACAACTTTCAACTAGAATGGAAATGAAACAGAGCACGCACTAAGTAAGTCTTCTCCAAACACTAATTAGGGGGCTTTAGATTTTGACGCGCGGACGTTCTCCTCTCCCCTGCTTCGTGCTGAAAAGTAGCTTTAGATTACGCTGGGACGCAATAAAATCGCGCCCTTATGATCGGTGCATGAAGTAGCTCTCTACAGCAAGCTTCCCACTTAATAGCCGAGTTGGAGTCTCGGGTTGTGCCGAGCTGCGCGAGCTTGAACTCGCGATAACTCGCTTGAACTCGCGTGAATTTTGTCAATTTTAATGAGCTGCGCATGAGTGACCTATACGATGGCAACATCGAGTTTACTATGATAGCTGTACGAGTGATCCGAGCGTGATACGAGTCATACCGATCTCGGTGTGAGTTGTGATGACCTGCGTCCGACTTAAATCGAGCTTTCATCGAGTTATAAAGAGCTTGTTACAAGCCCGTTATGAGTTCTCGCAATCCCTACTGTTCGGTTTGGCCTCCAGTGGGGCTTTCCTAGCATTTTCTTCTAACGGGACCTGCTGGGGGCTGTTTCATGAAACTTGTCATCAGTGACAAGTTGTCATTGATGTGACAAGCTACTGAAATCCTTGCAGCTGATTGGCTGAGAGCAAATTTGTCATAGAAAATGTGGCAGTTGTCACTGTTGACAAGTTTTATGAAACGGGCCCCTGGACCCCATTTCGTAAAAAGTTTATACGATAGTAAGTCTTGCTGGAATGACAATCGTCATGGAAACGAGAAGAATCCAGATTCCTGATTGGCTGCTGCTATTGGAAGTTGCCATTCCAGCAAGAGTTGCTATATCCTAACATCTTCTACTCTCTAAAAAAGAGGAGCGAATACAATAAAAGAGTGAATTTAGAGTGAAACTGGAGTGAATTTTGATTAGAAATATTCATTTTCACTCGTTTTGGAGTGACCTTAGGGATCACTCGAAGATTTTAGAGTGATCCCTGAGGTCACTCTAAATGATTTCTTGAGCCGAGGCATGTTTTTGGTGTTAATCTTTATGTAGTTGTAGAAATGTAATGGCAATGGCCCATTAATGTGCACGTGCACGTGCGTGTAGGGTTGAATGAATGTCTTCTGTCTTGAAAACGCTGAGAAAATGTGAATAATACCATATTAATGGGTCAGTGCAATGCATTCTCAATAAGTTAATACAATACTCGTTGTAAGTCGCAGAGCTCGATCTAAACTCGCGCTTAGCTCGAGGGCAACTCCCCTTTCCACATACTGGTAGTAGGGTGGTAGTGCTCGTATCGCACTCTTCAAAATTCGAGCAGAACTCGCGTATATACTTGAAGATGGCGAGTTACAAGGAGTTCATCGCTAGCTTCGTCCGATTATTGAGAGTTTGTTACGAGTAGTACGAGTATATTACGAGTTTAAAAAAGTTCAGCACGAGTTACCTCGAGCAAAGCAGGCTTCCCACATAGCCGAGTTACAGTGCCGAGCTTTGGCGAGTTGTGTCGAGTTGCCTCAACGGGGCACTCGCGATAACTCGCGTAAAGCTCTTCATGTAACTCGGGATAACTCGCGACAACTCGCGTAACTCGTAGTGAATCTGCAAAACTCCTCGTGAACTCGCGAGTGGTTCAAAAATTTTTGAACATTTTCAAAATTTTCCCTAACTCGAAGTAATTCGTGCCGAACTCTTTTAAAGTCGTAATATACTCGTACTACTCGTAACAAACTCTCAATACTCGTACGAAGTTCGCGATGAACTCTTCGTAACTCGCCACCTTCAAGTATATACGCGAGTTCTGCTCGAGTTTTGAAGAGTGCGATACGAGCACTACGACTCAACTACCAGTATGTGTAAGGGGGAATTGCCCTCGAGTAATGCGCGAGTTTAGATCGAGCTCTGCGACTTACAACAAGTTTTGTATTAGCTTTTTCAGAGTACATTGCACTGACCTATTAATATGGAATTATTCACATTTTCCCAATTTTTTCAAGACAGGAGACATTCATTCAACCCTAATAGGTCATTGCCATTACATTTCTAGAAATATGTAACATATTAAGACAAAAAACATGCCTCGAGGCTCAAGAAATCCAAGAAAAAACCGGAGAAGGAAATGAAGATCAATCAAGCAATGGTAGAAGCCGAGGTAGAAGAGCAGTAAGAGACATCAGAAACAGAAGAGATCACCCGTGATGAGCTACAGAGGGAGTCAGAAAACCAAGCCTCTAAACAAGACCCATATGACCAGGGCCCCATTTCATAAAAGATGTTAGGATAGCAACTCTTGTTGCTGGAATGGCAACTTCCAATTTGTACCAACAACTAATTAGAAAGCTGGATTCTTATTGTTGCCATGACGATTGACATTCCAGCAAGAGTTGTTATCACATCAACTTTTTATCTAGTGGGTCCCAGGTCCCAGTAGAAGAAAATGGGAGAAAAGACGCCACTGGAGGCCAAACCAAACAGAAGGGATTGCGCAAACTCATAGTGAGCTCATAGCGAGCTCGTAACAAGCTCTTTACAACACGATGAAAACTCGGTTGAAGTCGTACACAGGTCATCACAACTCACACCAAGATCGGTGTGACTCGTATTACGCTCGGATCACTCGTACAGCTATCGCAGTAAACTCAGTGTTGTCCCGTAGGTCACTCATGCGCAGCTCATTACGCGAGTTCTCGCTAGTTCAAACTCGCGCAGCTCGGCACAACTCGAGACTCCAACTCGGCTAAGTGGGAACCGGACGTAAAAATAGCCCAGTACGCGTAGTGAAAAACTCAGGTGACGCAAGCTAAGAATAGATGGTGGAATAGATCGACTTGACGCGCGCTTCTGCACACGCTCAGAGCATGTTTTTTCCCTCTGAACGTCCGCACGTCTAAAATCTAAAGCTCCCTGTTGAAAGAAAATTGACTATACAATGAACAAAAATTGAAGTGTGCTGAATGCTACAATCTTACCATGAAACATTCAACCAAACCATGGACATTTTTTTTTTCCAGTGGGACCTTCCTTTCAAATAAAAGCAATGGGTCTTTATTTTTCATTCTACCCTAATATCCATAAGATTTGAAAAAAAAAATAGTCAGTTTCTAAACAATACTAATTCAAGTGGATATGATCAAATTAGTGTTAAACTCTTAAAGTGAATTATTAATCACATGCCATCTCCCATCACTCGCATCTTTAATTCATCTTTGTCTTTAGATATAATATATATTCCTGATTAATTAAGAAGTGCAAAAGTAATTCCTATCAGCATCAATTACTAACTATCGGCCGATTCCGTTGTCAAGCACATGCATATCCAAAATACTCGAAAAATTTGGATATGAAGTATATTTTTTGACAACACAATGCATTTACTCAAAATCAATGTTATGGTTTTTGACAAACATTTTCCAACTGATCATGCAATCATTGAATAATTCTAAAAGAGAACAGACTACTAGTATTGAAATTTTCATGAACCTGTCTAAAGCATTTTGATATCATTGATCATTCGAATTTAATTCAAAAGTGATTGAGCTAATTAAAAAGGCAAAGAACACATTCATGTGCATGCTTTGGCGCGAAACATTCATGTCTCCTAAGACTGTCCAGTTTGTGTACAATCAAGGAGGTTCCCACCTCCCTGGTACAATAATGCCCTGGCACAAACATACGAATCACAATACATCGTTTGCGGCATTTCATCGTTGCTATTATTAGCCCCTTCCATTTTCGTTGTGACTTCCAATTCCTATGTTTGTTTTGCTGGTTAGTAAACACTTTCGCATACATTACTTAAAAGATTAAAGCCGAAACTATTTGTGATATCATCGTGATTCCACCGGGCACTAACAGTAGTCAGGTCGCTTAATGTCAAAATTTGGGCTTACCGTTACAGAGCGGATAAAAGCACCAAATTTGGAGAGGTGATCCCCTAGGACCTACTCATTGATATTAGAGTAGGAGCCCTCTGGAATTTTTCGAATTTTAGGGTGAAAATGCTGAATTTTGATATTTCTTTATAATATAATATATATACTGTATTGCGTATATATAAGTAATAGTCAGGTCGCTTAGCGAAAACCATTACACGGCAGATAAAAGCATCAATTTTTTTTTTCACACGGATTCCTTGAGGACTATTAAACAATATTAGAGTAGGAGCCCTCCGGAATTTTTGTAGAAAAACGTTAAAAAGATCAAATTTCAAAATGGCGACACTTAATTGGCAAAACCTTCACTTTTCATGTCATATGGATGATACGATGACAATATATTACATTTGTTTTTGCATTTTTGGTTTGCTTTAGAACCTTGGCTTGAACATTGCGTTAGGAGCATTATATTCTTGTATAATGTAAAGTCTCTGAACTGCTGGGGTAGGGGTAGGGCAAAAGGGGCGGGACCCCCCCCCCCCCTCTTTAAAAAATGGTTGTTCGCTTGTTCATTTGCGTGCTTTTTTTCTCGTTTTGCTCTATATGCGGGGGATAAAAACATAAAATTTGGCGCACGGATTCCTTGAGGACTATATTTAGGAAACAATATTAGACTAACCACAACACACACACACACACACACACACACACACACACACACACACACACGATCAAATTTCAAAATGACCGACACTTATGGCAAACCCTTCACTTTTCATGTGACTTTACTTATAGATAGGTGATTCGATGACAATATTAGTATATATCTTTATTTTTGGTTTGGCTTAAAACATGAATTTGGACATTGCGGTAGGAGCATTGTTTGCGTAATGTAAAGTCTCTGAGCGGCTGGGGGAGGGGTAGGGCAAAGGGGGCGGCCCTCAACTGTTAAAAAAGTGGTGGTTCGCATGTTCTGTTGCGTACTTTTTTATCGTCTTGCTTTATACACGGCGGATAAAAGCATCAAATTTAATTGGCGCACGGATTCCTCATTAGAGTAAGAGTCCTCCTGCAATTTTTAAGGAAAACACACACACTCACACACACAAAATCATATTCCAAAATAAATCAATTCACAACAGATCTGAACTTATGTTATCACATTCCCTTAGTCAGGTTGCTTAATGTCAACATTTGGGCTTACCGTTAGTTAGAGCGGATAAAAGCACCAAATTTGGAAAGGTGATCCCTAGGACCTACGCATTGATATTAGAATAGGAGCCCTCTGGAATTTTCCGATTTTTAGGGTGAAAATGCTGAAATGTAATATTTCTTTATAATATGATATATATACTGTAATGCGTAGGTAAGGGAATGTGATAACATATAAGTTCAGATCTGTTGTGAATTGATTTATTTGTCATGGAACTGAAAACATATAACCAAACTTGAGACCATGATCAACATCAAAGCATCTGAAACATGGAGTTGGTAGAACTAATTACTGATCAAATATTATATACATATATCATATACTAATATAATGTATACAGTTTAAACAGACAGAAGATAGTTTCTAAAATAAACAGTTTTCCTACTCAGTGGCGGATCTGGGTGCATGGAGGCGCACCGGGCAAGCCCTTCTATTCTTTGTTAAAACAAAGAAATAAAAAGAAAAAATGGAGGGGGAGGGCATGCGCCCCCTTTAATTTGGTAAAGGCGCCCCTCCCCCTTACGGAATTCCTGGATCCACCCCTGCTACTCCCATGCTCTGAGACTCAAAGAATCATTTTACACTGAAGTAATTTTTCAGTGCTGTAAGGGGGTGGATACAGTGCACTCCCGTTATGACGAACGCGGTAAGAATTTTCGTAACAACTAAGTAAAAATCAGGTCCCAAAACTTTCATCTTTTACCCTTATACCTCTCCCCCAGTATACGCAAGAATATGATGCTCTTAACGCAATGTTCAAGCCAAGGTTCTAAAGCAAACCAAAAATACAAAAACAAATGTATATTGTCATCGTATCACAAATATGACATGAAAAGTGAAGGTTTTGCCAATTAAGTGTCGGCCATTTTGAAATTTGATCTTTTTAATGTTTTTCTACAAAAATCCCGGAGGGCTCCTACTCTAATATTGTTTGATAGTCTTAAAGGAATCCGTGTGAAAAAAAAAAAACAATGATGCTTTTATCCGCCTTGTAGTGGTAATTTCACTAAGCGACCTGATGCTTACGCAATACAGTATATATATCATATTATAAAGAAATATCAAAATTCAGCATTTTCACCCTAAAAATCGAAAAATTCCAGAGAGATCCTACTCTAATATTGTTTGATAGTCCTAAAGGAATCCGTGTGAAAAAAAAATATGTTTTTATCCGCCGTGTAATGGTAATGTCACTAAGCGACCTATTACTTACGCAATACAGTATATATATATCATAATTATAAAGAAATATCAAAATTCAGCATTTTCACCCTGAAAATCGAAAAATTCCAGAGGGCTCCTACTCTAATATTGTGTAATAGTCCTAATGGAATCCGTGTGCAAAATTTGATGCTTTTATCCGCCGTGTAACGGTAATTTCACTAAGCGACCTGACTACAGTGTAATAAAGCATGTTTCTCTTCTATACTTTTAATAGGTAGTTGTTCAGAAAACTAACAAATGCATTATTCTAATAAGATTTGATTTTGTTCATTTTCGTTTTATATCACGGATTATTTGCATTCTTGTTTAATACATGACAATGAAATAGGTTTAAAAATGGTCCAGAATTTATCCCTGTCATGTATCTGAGAAGAGCAAAATGCGATAAGATTTTCAGAAGAAAAATGAGGACCGCAATTTCAAGACCTTCGTTTTCCTCTTTGTCGTATCAACTCACAATAAAGCACTTTTTTTTAAAGACTAGACAATGATCCATAAGGACTACTTGTGTACAACAAACGTAAAGACTGCAGAGGCTTTATTGATGTAGACCTATAACTTTATATGCTTATATTTTACTCTTGTTGTTTAATCATATAGGTCTTTATGTCGAATATATCCACTTACACTGTATAATCTGTTGGTTTATTATCTGATCATTTTTGTCATCACTCTATTATTATTATTCTTATTATTACTATGGTTTTGCCGTCGGAAAGAATGATTAAATATCCATCCGCATTCGCTTCCCGTGCAACCCGGTGTGTCTGCTCGACCTGGGGCTCGATCCAGAGGGACGTGAAATCTTGGCACAGAGCGGTCACCGTCGACGACATGCTAGTCGCAAGGAACCCCGAAGGGATCGTCCCGGTGGATGTAAAGTTACGGCCGGAGGTTTCGGGGAGCTGCGATTAGTGAGGAGTGCAACAAACAAACGAATTAAAAATATAAGCAAAACAAGGTCTTGTTGAATCAGTCACGTGCTAATTAGGCCATCCTCAAATTACAGGTTAACATGTAAAGGGGACATTTCCTCATGCATAGATTTGGATTCTGGGAAAGCAGAAGATTCGGAAAACATTGTGATAGTTTGAGGAAATATTTCAATCCTATCTCATTTTATGAATTCATCAAAACTTTGGGTTATTTCCGTGTGCAGTTCTGCCTAATAGGAACAGCAAAAGACTTTGTAATATCACACCAGCAGAACTTGAGCCCCATCTTTAAACAGGCCACAAAAAGGGTAGGTTAGGCCAGGGTAGCCTCGGGGTAACCTCTGGCGAAGATTGTTCCCCAGGGAAGATTGTGCCTGTTCCTAACAGCATAAAGTACAGTCTATATTAGGGCCTATTTCTTTGAAACGGTAACTTTGTAGAATAGCTGGTATATTTTACATGTACAATCACCTTTTTTTAAGTTACGGTGTGAAACTCGGCTGCAAATTCGTATGATAGACAAGAGCTTATATATCACTTTCTCGTCGCTTTCAACGCTCTACACTTCTAATATGGCTAATAGTCTCTGTTGGTTTGATCTTGAATGTACCGATTGATCTAGGCTTTTTGTTCTTAGTTGTCTCGTCTCTTTACTTGTATTTCTGCTTCTTCCCTTTCCCCTTTTCCACTTCTTTTTTTCATCCCGCACACTTGTAGTTAAGTTTTCATCTTTTTTTTTTTCCTGTGAGGTGCCCACGTTGTACAAGCATAGTCTTTTGAGTGGGTACCTCCACTTTTTTTTCGCAGAATGTATGAATATGTCTGTATGAAAAATGCCTAATTTTGTAATGATTATTGACAAATGTTATTCTTTGCTATCTATGTATCATTCCTTCAAACGCATGTCGAATCTATATTTTTGTACATTCTGTTGAAAGAAGTGAAAATAAAACCTTTGAATTGAATTGAAAGAGCTTCTTTGAGTGAAAGAAGACTCTGTTTTTGTTCTCACCTTGATAACTTCTCCGTTCGAGATAGCCTGGACGTCGACCGTTTCATCCAGCTCTCCGACGAAGCACGTCTTCTTGTCGACAAGGTGGTAGGTCATCAATTGCTGGGAGAGGTAAAGATGAATGAGGATGCAATGAGCGGAATGGGTGTCTAAAGTAATAGGTTAGTTTTATTTTCAAGTTAATGAGCAAAATATTGATTGAATGCGTGGAGCGATAGGGGTCGCTCGAGTTGGAGCTTGCTCTGTTTCGTTGTCCACTCTTTTTTTCTTTCGGGCTTTGCTCATTATTTTGGTGGAATATCCATCTTTTGAAGGCAAGCTTTCGTTCATCTTTAGTATTCTAGATAACACAACTGCGATCTCAGTATTTGCCATGTCAAAGTTATTAGATCAACGAATGGATGGTTTTAAGTAGTTGATAATGTAGGCATAATTATGTTCAGAAAATGATGTTCTATGAGTAGGGGATCGAAATTTAACTCCTAGTTGCACTAGTTTGTTTGTTTGTCTGTTTGTTTGTCCTCTTATAGGCCCGTATTGTGTTTTTCCATACAGCGACAATGAAGAATGCCAGTTATGAGTGTGAATATTGACAAAAAGATCTGAAATATAACTTGTGAAAAGCAAGAAAAGAAAGGGAAAAGGGCTGTTACGCTCCTTTGCTAAAGCATGCCATACATTTTTATATTTTGTAATAAAGATATTTTACCACTGTGTTCCAGCCCAAATAGCACCGTATGGCCCATGATCTTAACAATCGAAAAAGAGAATATACCGTTACTCTGGAATTCTACCCAGAATGGTGAGACCTGCGACGGCAATCCAACTTACCCGTCCGAAATCGTAGATGAGGGTGGCGTTCTCCCCATATCCATCCCCTTTGAGGTCGATGACCAGGAGGTTCTCCTGGTGGTCGTACCGACAATCCTCGTCAAAGCGATGGTGGTTGAACGATCCTTGCCGATGAAACACCTTTGACATTATGAGAAGGTATAGTATTGGTTGAGATGAGAATTGGGCTTTTAACTTTTTGCGAGATAACAAGAAAACACTTATGAAATAGTACAGGGCATACCATTTTAAGAGGAAATCAAAGTTTATTTGCTGAAAATCGGGTTTGACATTACTGAAACATCCAAAAACAAAGTAAAACAAAGCGATCATAAAAAGTGTCGGTTCCACACTTATTAGAATCGCTCTGTTTTGGATATGTCAGCCATTTCAAAACCAATTTTATTCAAATAAGCGTTGAATTCCTCATGGAATTACATGCTCTTTCATATTTCATAAGAAGTTTCTGATTATCTCACCAAAAAAGTTAGAAATCTAAAATTATGTCACAACCAAAACTATACGATCCTTTTAAGACAAAACAAACTCGATGCAGTATGCCTCATCTCGATTCATTGTGCTAAATGTGAATTGTAACCTAGAAAACGGAAAGAGAAAAAAGATTCACACATAAACACTCTCTCTCTCACACACACAGTTTAGCCATTATTGTACTTATTTGCGAATAATGATCGCAAAGTTTCTTCATAATTTATTTATCAGATAGTTATAATCAATTTGATGTTGAATCAGTGGTACATTGTCTCTCGAAAACTTAGAATGACGACATTAAAAAATGTAATTCATGACAGGATTGGAGAAAACATGAGGGAGGGAGAGGAAAATACAAGAGAACGGATTTCTTCAGAAATAATCAATACATACACACAGATGTATTGGCAGGTTCTGAGATTGTCCTATAGTATCAATATCAAGTTATGTTTCTGTGCGAGAGAATGTAATTATTTTTACATTCTTCTTCTGAAATGAAATGACAGACAGCTCTTTTCTTGATGTACAATCAATGTAAAAAAAAGGCGACAGCAATAATCAAGCCATCGAATGACCGGCGCAATAATACGCTCAAGCCCTTTATAACATCCGGGTCACATTGGCGATCGTCTTCCCCGATGATATACACAGTTTTACATTGGAACTATGGGAAAGTGGGAGGATATAGGCGGGAGAAACTCTCCAGATCCACGCAGATACACGGATGTACGACATGAAAGCGGACAATAATAATGATGTTGGTAATCCGTACCATTTCTGTGAACGGTCAGATAGCATAATATATCTAATTGCATCTTATTGTCGGACACTACGCACTATTGCAACCAATACAATAAAAGTGACGCACGTTACATAACTTTCTCGTTTCACATAATAATCCACATATTATAATCACGTTGTGATCTAACAAAGCTGCTTTCAACTATATGATGAAATTTTAAAACAAGGAATATCAACAGAATTTGAATTTGCGATGAAAAAAAATCGATGAATGTTGATATACTATAACTGTCATATAATTCTGTTATGAAATCTTCATAAACTTTTGTTTTGATACACACCATCATCTACACCATCAATATTTTGGGGATAAAGTATAGTAAATATCATCAAAATGTTAACTTTACTTCATTTTTCGTACCTAATGTTTACTTATCAACACGGGACAATATTTTGTGCATTACGTAAACTTAACTTTAATGTAACCCTACATTCTCGACATCTTGTGTTCTCGCATATTTCATCATTTTTGTCATTGATGTATATTGTTTAAACTCTGAAATCATTATCATCGAGCCCTCATTATTCTTATTCATATTTCCTGGATTATATTTGTTTATTTTTATCGCAAATTAATTGTCTTGTGTTGAACTTCTCTCTTGGAAATGTAAAATTTGTATGAAAAGTGGAATATGGAACTTTAAATAAAACAAAAAAATCACTATCATGGATCTCATAGATTCAAATTTTAATAGTTGCCAACATAGGCTGAACCGTCTTTACAAACAGTGCATACTGTACCTTGTCAGTTGAGCTCACAGGTTCGTCCGGTTGCTCATTTTTACATGAGACATTCTTGTACACGAGGGTTAACATGAGCAGGACGGCGACAACGAAAGCGACAGTGAAGCAGAGAGCGATGAGAGCTAGCGCAGAACGAAGCCACGACTGATGCCAGGGATGACATCGATGTATAAAGAATGAGACAATAACGGAAAGGTTAATCTTAAAGGTCCTGTTCACCTTATGCTGTTGGAAACAGTGATTTCAAAATGTTCAAGATATCACATTTGATGCATATGTGTAGGTCTGTTGTATCAGAAAACATCCTACCATATAAAATGCTCGCAATCTAAAGCCTAAAATGTAAGGACTTATCAGTATTTTTGTCATTAAACCATAACGGTAGACGGTTTAGTCTGGAAACACTTTTAGTATAACTATTGTTCACATTTTGTGTATTTAACAATACATAACATTGATTATACGTATTCAATTTTTTTTTACAGTGGTTGTTTCTATCCCAAACTCACATTTTAGAACTATTTTAAAGCAATAATGCTGGGTTTTTGTTTCATCTTCAAATGGTAAATTATGCCTTTAAGCTTGATGGACTGTATACGGCTTTATTAAAAACTCAGATTGGTACCTGTTGTTAATCAATAATCACAATACCTTAAACAATCTTGCTATATGATATTGAAAGTAAGTCAGTAGGCACTATAATGGATTAAATGCGTTATTGCAGTTCCATTTTAGGGTCTGCCTTAACCTTGCGTGTGTGTGTGTGTGTGTGTGTGTGTGTGTGTGTGTGTGTTTGTCCCAGCTTTATGCCTATCGAGTGTGCACAACATTTTTAAAGTATACTTGTATAGCTACTTTATTACAACGACCGTTTATCTCTGTTAACGAAAGCATTCATGCGTTACTCTTTCTAATCTCTGTTTATATTTCATTTCTATCATTTTCCGAGATGCATGTTGCATTCTTTTCATTAATATTCTGGATTACATTTGAATAGTTACTCCAATCAAAATGTGCATGCTCATTGACAAACAAAGCAAAGTGTCTCTTCAAATTATCGGGGTTGTATAGGTATGTGTGATATTATGTACTAGCTCTAAGTTTCTCAGGTGGTTTGTTGTAACGCAAAATATTATTCATCAACTTTTCAACCGTTTTTGCGCGTGTTGCAAAGCTATACGAGCTATAGGTTTCATCTTCAAAAGCGCAGATGTCTAATTACACTGGGAAATGTACTCGCCCTTTTGTAATAAAAATCTTTTTCCAATGAGAAGTTGAAAACAGCATAGGAAAAAACTACACCCTTGATATGATTATGTCAGCATAAGAGTATAGACATGAATAGGCGATGTGAGATTCATTAGCTAAAAGAAGACACACACACACACACACACACACACACACACACACACACACACACACAACCCAACTGGATCAGGATCGAAAGCTTCTTCATTTCGCACTTCAGAATATCAAGTCAGCAATGCACTACGGTAGTTGAGTTCCCGACTGTGTGCTTTTATCATACAGTACCACGTAAACGAGTGTTTTATAGCCACAAAACTCATTTGTCACAGTTAACAATATTTGTGATTCTAACTAGAGGTACAATTTACAAAGCTGAAGAGTTCTTACCTTCTGGCGCGGCTCCACCAAATTCTTCTCATCCGGCATCTTAGGTGCAGTCATGGCGTTTCCTTTCCGAGGGCGAGAAGGTCCTTACTATGACTGTCTTCTGCGTCAGCGGTATCTGCGAGCTGTTGTAACTAAGCATGCATGCTATCAGCTTTTATAAGCCCCGTGAGCTTCGGCTGAGTGGCTCGTATTTTGTTCTTTACCTAGAAATTTTATTTGCGTGCTTATTATATTGACAAATGGTTGCTTCGACCATGGAGCTATCACCACACTTCGACCGAGGTGCCCTCTCTGGGCCAACCAACCTGATCGTCCTTAAGAGTGGTTAAAATGGTTCCGTTTTGGTTGGTAGCTCGGGAGTTGGACGTGGGTATCGTGACGATGAAAAATTAGGGAGCAGAGAGGCAAGACCATCCTCACTTCTCTGTGCAGAGACCATGATGATTTAATCTAAATCCAATTATAAGAGAACATCAGGAAGTTCTCTAAAATTACAACAGAAAGACAAAATTGTGCGAAAATTGATTAATCAGTTATTGACAAAAGTGAGAGCTTTTCCCTCCAATTTTGCTCGATAGATCTAGGGGGTAGATGGGGGGGGGGGATCTGGACTTTGATTTCCTTGAAATGTAAACCCTATTCTATTCTTTGTATTCTTTTTCTTTCTCCCCTAAATGCTTGTATAACAAATAAGGTATTGGCTTCGGTATTCGCACTGAATGCAATAAGGAACACAAAATATATCCCTTTGGTGGGAGAGAGAATTATTTGAAAAAGCTTACAGATGGTAGGGAGGGGGAAGGTTCTTCGACAGTATATTGCAAGGGTAGTTGTACCCATGAATTCTCTAAACACTCATTAGTTCGTTCTCGTAAAAAACACCCTACAAACAAAGACAGCGGTAAATTAAAGTTTGGAGACTTATAACTTTTTATATTCCCAAATAGGCTATGCAAAATCGCGCTCATGACCATCTCAGTCCCCAATTAGCTCCCACGCTTGCCCGTTTCTTTAAACATTTTACGTAGACCCTACTGGCATATGCTACGCCCCCCCCCACATCTTGTTATTCTTGCTGTTGTTGATCTCTTAGCCCTGGACTACCCATGAGAATTAAATCATTGAGATGTGATCGTGTGCAAATGACTCATAAATTTCCCACGCCTCTCCTATATAGAAAAAAAAATCAAAGCTTGTTGATTTTAGAACTTGACATTAAGAAAAAATTAGGGATGACAAGGATGTTAAAGATTTAGACAAATTCATTGTGGTTAGCATGTCGATTGAACTACAAATCATATATCGCCACTAAAAAAACCCAGAAAACAAACAAACAAAAAAAAAAACCCCTCATGTAACGCCCCATCCCAAATATTTGCATTAAAGGAGATAAAACGATGTGTCTTGAAAGAGAATTAAAATCTAATGAAAACTAACAAGCAAAAGTACAAGAAAGCTAAAAGGAAGCATTTCAAATTAATACTGAAAGGAAAGCATGTTTACAGAAGGCTCTATATGTATCTGGAAAGATAATCTATCTGTATCAGTTTATAATGAAATAAGAAAAAATAAACTTTAACTAATGGTGAGCGAATAGATGATGCTCACCTTCAATTGGTTTATTAAAAGGTAGTCCGACCTCAGAATTCAAAGTATTTCAGATTGGTTACAATACCGGAATAGAAATTTATTGTACCTTTCCCGAGTACAACGCCAAGAGCATGCTGCTGTGAATAAGTATACTCCAATGCACCCGTACTATAAAGGGGGTGGGGGGGGGGATGGGGGGGGGGGGGGGGGGGAATGATCGCTGTAAGTCATCAAAATGGTTATAGCACGAATCAAAGAGATTTTATAATATGGCGGCACGAATACAAGCCTACGATACGCACACGCGCGCGATGTGTAAGACCTACGTACAAACGTGAAATGTAATTAATAAAAAGATAATAATATGGCCATTTATTTCTGTATTAAAAGAAATGTAGAAGATAGTTCCATATACCTATGGGAATTAACAATTCACTCGAATTAGACAATTAAGACAGTCATCCCCAGGGGTGTCGAACCGTCTTCCATAATATGGGGGGTGGGGGAGAAAAACTTGAAAGATATGTGCGGGGGGCGACCTAGTCTGGGCTCCGTCCCCTTTTCCTTGGTGCGATAAACCAAGAGAGGGCGCAAGCTTTCTGATTGCGATAATCGAGAGACTGCGCGCCCAACGATTACAATTTTTTCTCGGGTATCGCAGTTCTCGGCGTATCGCAATCCTCGGGTGTCACGCCCTCATACGGCTTGACGCGTACACAATCACCGCTACGAGTAAAAAGAGTCCAGAAGCTAGACTAGGGGCGACCAAGCAAGGGGATGGGGTACCCTCTCCACCACGAGGGAAATTTTGCACTTTCAGGCTTCAAATTTAGAGATATAGTGACTGCACATTTTTGGTGAAATATTCGACTCTTGCTTTTATCAAAAAAGTAAGAAGTATTCATATTCTCGGAATTGATGGGGGAAGAGGGTGTGGGAGGGGGAAATGCCGCTCCTACATGAGAGAGATTTTGCTTATTCAGACGTGAAATTCAGAGATATCTGCACAGTTTTGTTAAGATAGTCAATTGCCGTTTCTATCAAAAGAGTGAGAACAAATATACAATATCATATTATTTTTACATCAAAAATTTATTCCCCTAGTGATTGGTTGAAAGAACTTCACGTAATCATCTTTCCAGCTATGTCAGAATGTGGGCATGTTTGACAATTCATTACGTAGTATTTGCAAAATGACGTCACTTCTATGGCGACATTTTGCAAATAGTATACCATTTGCAAAATGATGTCGGAAAGCAATTGAGTATATGAATATAAGAACGACCCAAGTCCACGGAAGACCATTTCGAGTAAACTTAAAAAAACTTCATATCTTTTTTATTTGCCCAATAATATTCTATTCAACTGTGATGGGAAGGCAACATTGTATATAAAATTAGAACATATATTATTATGTCAATTTACATTTACATTAATTGTGGAGAGGCCATTTTGTGTGATGGACTTGGGTCGTTCTTTGATTCATATACATGATATTCTGCTATAGAGATGAGAGAAGGACGAGAGAGGGCGCTATAATATGAATGTAAGAATGACCCAAGTCCTTCATTCTTACATTCATATTCGATTTAACTCATTTATTTCAGGCACTTCCGGGGGTAATTAGGATTTATCATTTATACACAAGATGAGTCCATGCATAAGCTACAATTTCCCATGTCAAACTGAATTTGGCCAAAAATTGGACTTGGGTCGTTCTTATATTCAGGTCTTCAATTCTTTAATTATTGTGCGCAGCTTTGTACCGTCACTCAACACTGTGAAATGTAGCATTTTCAACAAAACAATTGTGACATCACAAAACAATTTTGACATCGCGCACTTCACCGTACCGTCATTCTGTGAAATGTATCATTTTCTAACAAAATAATTGTGACGTCAAAAAGCAATTCTGACATTGCTCATTGTTTCGGACCGTCACTTCTGTGAAATGTAACATTTTTTTAAACAAAACAATTCTAACATCACAAAGCAGTTCCAACACCTTGGATTGCGTGTCAGTGTCGAGTGCAGGGTCCCTTCACAGCATCGCATCTACCTCACGACGTCTCGCCTCGATTTCTTTTTTCCCCCCATTTTCTACTTCTTTTGTTCCAATTTTTGACCCAAAATATAAAACAAATAATATTATACTTTACCTAATTTCCACTTTCTGGTTGAAACTATATGCCTCGGTGCCTCCAAAAGAACGATTAACATACAGAGTTACTTCTTCCCGTGTTTTAAACCAGAATTCCTCAAGGAAAACAAATATACTTTACCTAATTTTCTGGTTACAACCCTCTCTTCCTCTTTCCCTGCCCCTCTCTAACCTTCTATGCAGAGCTTGACGGCAGGCACCAAATGGCTTAATAGTTGTACATGTTACTTTTTGTGTCTTACTGATCATATCCTGGTGAAAGTTTTAATGCAACAATAGTTTATAGTATATACACCAAAGTAGGCTGTATAATAATGATGGCTCGGTCACAGTAAGTTCATATTAATGTATAGTTTGTTTGTTTTTCTTCTACTTCTTTTTCTTCTTCTTTTTTATTACATAAAATTTGGCAACCTTACATCATCATTCTGGTCTTCTATCCGTTCTCCGTTTCTTTTTCACAAACACTGATTACTCGGGGCTTACAGCCAAACAAGCTAGCTTTCATGTAGGTCCCGTCATACTTCTCTTTGATCAACCCCATTTCGATTTCGATTTTGACCAGTTATCATTACATGTAATTACTGTGTTATCACCATGTATATTGTTTGTTTTCTGCACATTGTTCACAAGGTAAAAGAACTTGTCTGGTTTCTGTTGTAATGTTCATAAATGAGAAGTATGAAAATAAAATGAATTGAATTGAATTGAAATATGCCTCGGTGCCTCCAAAAGAACGATTCACGTGCAGGAGTCTCCTCTTCCCATAGTTTCAACCAGAATTCCTCAAGGCAAAGTATATTTGAATAGTAATCATGGAAACGTGCAGCGGGAGCCTCCCACTGACTCGAGGCAGATTTATGCATTTTAAGACTTGAAAATATAAGGTCTGATGCACCCTTGATTGGTGAAATAAATGACTTCTTTTTTTTTAAGTAACAAAGATATATATTCGGGAAAGTGTGCTGGGGGAGGGTATGGGAGGGAAAATAGCCCCTCCCACAAGACGGAAATTTTGCATTTTCAGACTTGAAATTCAGAGATCTGGTGACTCCTTTTAGTGAAATATTCGATTTTTGTTTGTATCAAAAAAGTAATATTCAGGGAATTGTACAGGGGGAGACAGTGGGAGGGGAATGGGAGGGGATACTATATATGCCCCTCCCACACGTGAAGTGATTTTTAAACTTGAAACATCTGGTGCACCATTTTTGTGAAATATACGATTTTTTATTTCTATGAAAAGTATGATAGCCTGGAAAATGTGCTGGGGGGGGGGGGGGTGCATTCCCCTCCGACACGAGGGGAATTATGCATTTTCAGACTTTAAATTTAGAGATCTGGTGCCTCCCTTTGGTGAAATATTCGATCGATTTTTGTTTGAATAAAAAAAAAACCCTACGCACGCTTTTGTTCAGATATTCAATTGTTATTTCTATCAAAAGAGTAAGAAACATTCAATATAAAGTATTATATTTTGGATCAAAAATGTATTCCCCCAGTGATTGGTTAAAAGAACTTCACGTAATCATAGGTACTTCCAGCTATGTCAGAATTTGGGCATGTTTCACACTCCACGAAGTAGTATTTGCAGAATGACGTCACTTCTATGACGACATTTGACAAAATAGTATACTACACTTGTATTTGCATAATGATGTGATAAAGCAATTCTGAAATTGTGCCCAGCGTTGTTCCGTCATTCTGTGAAATGTAACACTTCTGAACAAAACACGCTGCGTGTCAGTGTCAGTGTAAGGTCCCTTCACAACATCGCATCCACCACACGACCTCTCGGCTAGATTTTGTTTAATTCACATTTTCCCCTTCTTTTATTTTAGAATTTGACCCAAAATATAAAACAAATTTACTTGGCCTAATTTCCGGTTTTTGGTTAAAACTATATGCCTCGTTACCTGAAAAAGACCTATTCATTTCGAGCTGCGCCCCTCAGTGAATAGCTCTTTTAGGAATCACCTCTGTCTATACTTTAAACCAGAAACTTTCAAGGCAAAGCTTTGTATATTATGTTTTGGATTAAAAAAAAAAAGAACCTTGTAGTGACTGGTTGAAAGACCTTCACACGATTATGGGTATTTTCAGCTATGCCAGAATGTGGGCATGTTTGACACTCCATGAAGTAGTATTTACAAAATGACGTCACTTCTGTGACATTTTGCAAATAGTAAACTACTTGCAAAATGATGTGACGAAGCAATTTTGAAATTGTGCGCAGCTTACCTAAGCTTGTCACTCTGTGAAATGTAATATTTTCAACAAAACAATTGTGACATCACAAAACAATTTTGATAACGCGCACTGGTCGTACTGTCACCCTGTAAAATGTAACAATTTCTAACGAACAATACTTTGACGCCATAAAGCAATTTTGACATTGCGCACTGTGCTGTACTGTCACTCTGTGAAATTTAATTCTAACAAAATAATAGTGAGGTCATAAAGCATTTCTGACACTGCGAATTGCTTCGTACCGTCACTTCAATCCGTGAAATGTATTTTTTTTTTAATTTTAAACAAAACATCACAAAGCAGTTCCGACACCGTGAGCTGCGTGTCAGTGTCAGTGTCAGTGTCAGTGTCAGTGTAGGGTCCCTTCACAATATCGCATCCACCACACAACATTGCACGACGTCTCGCCTCGATTTTGTTTCCCATTTTTCCCTTCTTTTCTTTGAAATTTTGACCCAAAATATAAAACAAATTTACTTTGCCTAATTTCCAGTTTCCTGGTTAACGCTATATGCCTCGATGCCTCCAAAAGACCTTACTTAAGGCAGAGTATATTTGTATATCATATTTTGGATCAGAAATGTATCTTCTAGTGATACGTGATTGTTGGTATTTTCAGCTATGTCCAGAATGTGGACATGATCATTGACACTCCATTTTTTTTTTTGAGTCCTTACCTGGCTCAGAACACCTTCTTATTATGAGGGGCCAAAATATTGGAATCACTTCATAACAATATAATAACAGCAAAAACTTTGAAACCTTTCAAGAATAAATTAAAATGATTTTTATTGAAATCTTACAAGATACAATCGAATTACGTTCGCTTCACCATCTCAACCAAGTTACAATTTCTTTAAACATTAAACAATTATAATTACATTAATCATTCTTTGAATAGAGAAAAATAATTTGTCAAGCACAAGTGAAGAGTTTGTTTGCAAAAACCGATAAGTCCATATTTGCTAAATGGAGATATTTGCGATTAAAGGTCAAGAAAAATAAAAAGAATAATAAGAAAATTTTTGCTTCTTTTGACCATATAACTTCAAAAATATACCTTTATATGTAGTGACCAATATATAATTTAAAAGGTATTATTTTGTACTTTATGACAGAGATCGTACTTCAAAATCTTCAAAAATGGACTTATCGGCTTTTGCAAACAAACCCTTCAAGTGCTCCCCATAATGTTTGTGTTATATTACCGTATTATACCTTTGTGTCTGTTCTTGCCTTTTTGTGTATGTCCACTCTTGTGCATTTCTTACCGGCATAAGTACACATTCTTTGCAACATATTCAATCCACATTGTATTTTGTCATTACTCTTTCATCTTCATGGAATCCAGTTTTGCTTGTGTCCACAATGGCACGTGTTGTAGTTTAATTTTTCCTTCCTGATTTGATTTCATGTCATTTGACATTGGTTACATTGATTGTGTTTTGTATCGCATTGAGGTTTTGTTCAGTTCAAATTTATTTTATATTTCCTATTTCCACTTTCTCAAAGATGAGATTACAAAAAGATTGACAGTAAAACAAGAATACAAAATATATACAATCATGTCTTTTGATTGGAGAAGAATAAAAAAAAACATACTTAACACAAAATGTATATGGTCATATCAAATGAAGACGTCACAAGTAAATATCAGAAATATGATGGTGCCTACATAAAAGCTATAACGCTTGTAAAACTGTAGGTTCCCGCTGTACAACTGTATAGGTTGTTATTTCATTGTTCGTTTTCTTATGCATTTACTGAGGGTCCCATATCGTACAAGCTCTGGTTTTTTAAGTGGGACCCTCCATTTCCATTCCCATCCTTATTCAATTTGTTCTACATGTATGTGTATGTGTATGTATTCAAAAAATATTACAATTCTGTTTTCTTTATTTTGTAACCCATTTATACCCGTATTTTGTTCATTTACGTTTTTGCAATTATTACAAATGTGTTCTGTTTATGCATTGTATACAATTTCTTTGTTTATTTGATGGATATGAAAAAATAATCATTTTGAACTTTGACCGTTGAAGTTCTATTTGCAGAACGACGTCATTTCTTTGGTGTCACAGAGCAATTCTGAAATTGTGCACAGCTTTATACCGTCACTCACGTGTGAAATGTAACCTTTTTAACAAAACGAGACATCACAAAACAATTCAGGCAACGCGCATTGTACTGTACCGTCACTCTATGAAATGTATAAATTTCTAACAAAATAATGGCGACGTCATAAAGTAATTCTGACATTGCGCATTGCTTCTGAATCGTACCGTCACTTCTGTGAAATGCAACATTTTTGAACAAAACACGCTGCGTGTCAATGTCAGTGTAAGGTCCCTTTACAACATCGCATCCACCACACGATGTCTCGGTTCAATTTTCCCCCTCCCCCCATACTTTTGTTTATTATTATTTTTTTTAACCCAAAACATAGAACAAATATATACTTTGCCTAATTTCCGGTCTCTGGTTAAAACTATTATGCAGACAAAAATTAAAGACATTAGGAAATTATACAATGGTTTCTTCTTTTTTTTTCTTTTAGATTAGTTTTTTTTTTAAATAAACTTGGGCCGTTTTTGTATCCAGGTATTCATATGTCAAGGAGCATTCTATTTTATGATTCCAAGAGGAATTCAAAGTCCATTTCATGAAAATTGGTTTTGAAGTGGCCGAGATATCCAAAAAACAAAAGGTGGGATATCTTAGCCTTTCAAAACCAATTTTCAGAATACAAGTGTATTTAATAAACTTTGAATTCCTTTTTGACGTGTCATTTCCTTGTGTATATTTTCTTACGATAAACTTCTTAACTCATCACTGGCAATTTCATCATCAATCATTTTTTTTTTTTTTTTTTTTTTGGTATTCGTGTAAGATTGCGGCGTATATAATGAAAGCACAATCATCGACCAGCCCTTGCTCATCATTACAGTCACACGTTGAGCTATACTTAGTACAGTACATTTACTTGATTGTACAGAATGCTAGGATTAGTATAGCGCCATCTTTTGCCAGTCAATGCAGAATGCACATTGCCTTTCATTGTCGAGCAGACGCTAGGCAAGCCGCTCATCTCAACAGCGTTGGATGACACGCACGGTGAATCCAAGGCTGGCCCCCTGCGCTTGTGGATTCAACGAAACCATGTTTTCAGACTGGCGGCGCGGGCAGCTAGCTATGTTATCGTGCCGTAAAATCTCTTTGTGGATAATCTAATCCAATATTTGTTGAAAAGCTACCAAGTGACCTGACAGCTCGTGTTGTCATCAGACCAGATTTATCGGCGACCTCATGCTGGTTATCTGTCGAGGTTAGATTGTACTTTGAGGTAAGTAGACGACGTTTTCTACTCAATTTTAAGCTAGTTGTCGATAATCAGTAGACCCCTAAACTACTCTTGTGGGTGAGGGGCACGTGTGTACCCCCGAACTTGCCCGTTAGGCACACTAACAATAACATCTCTCGCAGGGGTACGTTGTCGCTGGTCTTTTTCGGGTTCGGACAGAATTGGTGTGGTTAAATTCACCTAACAGTTTGAATAGTTTCAGAGTGTGTTTGTTGGTACCGAAGCTCCAAGTTTCACAACTTTGCATCCATCGCTGTACAGGCTTTGATAGAGAGAGAGGGCAAAGTGTATAGAGAAAGAGGAATTTAGGTATCGGCTGGCCGTAAAGCTGAGAGATGCGCAATTCGTGTGTATGTGATGTGTGTGTGTGTGCGTGGTAAGGTAGCAGCTTAGGGTCTTGAAGCAGCCACCTTAACTCCCTGGGCTGGCTGGGGTGCACATCATATCATCCATGTTGGCGAGACGGTGCATTGGTCCACAGACACGGCCACGCGCTGGGAAGGCTTGCTGTCGTGTGACCCAAAACTCGAACCGCTGATGAACCGATTTAGAAGAACTGTGCAGACACGCGACATCTTAACGACATTTCCTTTAGTGGTGTGCATAGCTACACTCTTCAAGCAAGCATTCTTGTGCTGGTTAGCTTGTGCAATAGCATCAACCAAAATGAAATGCACAGGCTACAAGTACAACATCTAGATTTCTAGAACTAGAGTTTCTACCAGTTACAACAACCACTGCCTTTGCAACTGTCTAAATGAATACTTCAAGGCTAATGTTAGAATAATTCAAATGTGGATTTATAGACATAAAGGATTATGGATCATATGAAAATATGTAACAATGTTAGGTTACAAACTATATAACTTCTCTATACCATGACACGATGAAAAACTACTGAGTAAAAGAGAAATCATAACCAAAGTGAAGAAATATAAGATGAAATACCGTTGGAGAAACATTCCCAGGAAATTTGCGGGTCAGTGCTATATTTTCTTGGCACATTTCATTTTCGAACAAGCAAGGTGATACATCGTCCTCGAAATGGAGGTGGGCATTTTCAAATCAAAGAGAAACATTGAGACATATTCGTTTTGCTTCGCCCACCCTGGCTTTTGCAATGTGTTTTCTCAGTCACCTAATACCCCCGCTTCCCATTTTATCGAATCCTAATTCTCTTAGAAGGTGACATAAAAGAGAAAAGAGCCAAGCGGATGTGAAAAACTCGAGCTCTTGTGCACGACTCCAGACATTTTAGCTGGTGGCTTATGTTCTCTCATTTGTGGCTGACGGGCAAAGCTGATTTGAGGTTGTTTTCTCCATTGAAGGCTTTTGCTTTCTTCCATTTTCCTGCAAGCCCCGCTGCATTTTCTCACACATTCAGCAACGGCGAAAATGCAAGCTTCCCCCTCTAGCTTATTTTTACTTAATCACTGGATTATTGTCGTCCATCCAATGATGGAGGGTCGAGTTTCTCTGCAGAGAAAAGAAGAGCTGGAAGGGTTTCAAGGCACGCTGGATAACATCGCGTGGTAATGAAAATCATTGATTTTCATCAGCATTGTTGCAGTGCTGATGTTGTTGGAAGCAGCTTAGGGGAGAAAAGTACCTTGTTGTGATGTAAATTGTGTTCATATGTCAACTTTTCACTCTGCTATATAATACAAAGTAAGATATCACACTACATTTCATTTTCCTGTTAGATAAAGCCACAACTCTTTTATGTATTAGCCTGTGTTCACGCCTTCCATTTTCTTTGTAAAACAACTCATACAATATTTATACTAATGTCAGATGTTTATATGGATATAACATACTATTCTTGTTGGTGCACTGTTGCATGCTACACAGCATTTCAACTATTTTGGAAAAGAAAATTGTTGCCAATATCCTTGTATTTCACAGTCATTAATTTTTAGTTACTAATTTTTTACAAGCACTTTTTTTGGCCGAAAATTTAACACTAGGAAATTATGATCTGAAAAGTGAAGATCAGACATATACAAATTGCCTAGATTCTAGGAAAAATGTATCATGTTAAAAAAAAAGAATAGTGTGGAAGGGTAGGAACTGCTATTATCCATAGATTGCCAAATATGAAGCAGGAATTTTCCAAGTTATCCTGTGCATGTTAATATGTATGCAGGTGGAACTCTTTTGTTTTAGGTAAATACTAAAAGACTTCAATATATCTGCATAGTCCATGGTGTCTTACAGTGCTTTAATTTCATTCAAGTAATTTGTACTTCAACTGTTATTATCTAGTTATACATGTGAATTCAGTACAGACAGCTGTATGTGTATTGCCTTTCATTTTGTTTGTAGGCATAGGCTGGAGTAGATGGTATTATACGGTACCAAATTCCTAAAATTTTCAATGCATTGAGAAATATGCTGGGCTTCAAGGTCACATTTCATTAAAAGATTTTTTTTTGTAAATTTTCATGATTAATTTGGATAATTAATCATTATCATTATTATTCTTCTTCTTCTTATTTATTTATTTTTTATTTATTTATTTATTTATTTATTTGTTTATTTTATTTTATTTTATTTTATTTTATTTTTTTTTTTTTTTGGGGGGGGGGGGAGATTAACCACAGGTTGAGCTGAGTATATATCCAGTAGCAGATTTATAATAAAGTAGGAAAATGTGCTTGAAAGTCTGTAGAACTTTCCAATACTGAGCACTCCTAATCTTATGTTTTCAGCTATCACATATAAAAGTGGATGGTGTAAAGGAGGTTGGTACAATATAATATCAAGCTACTCCATAACAACTCTCCATGCCCCCCCCCCCCCCCTCCCCATGGAGACCTTTTTGTTCCTACTATAGACTGCAAGGAAGGCATAAGAAGCACATTGATTCTACCTTTCTTGTGATGTACTGTTTCATGGGGGGGGGGGGGGGGGGAGGAAAGAAGGAAAGATAACTGCTATACAATACATTGTACTTTGCATTGCTATAAATTACTGTTACGTATAAATGCAGGGCCCCTATGTCAGTTCCGTATTTAAACTGAAGGGGCCACCCTGTGCAAATGAATTGAAGTAAATAGATAAATGAATGAATGAATGAATGAATGAATAAATTTAAATAAATAGATAACTAAATTTCAAATAAATAAATGCATATTATATTTTAAATAAATAAATTAATCAATTAATACCAATGGTAGGTCAAAATAAAATGAAATGAAAGGAGATCTATCCAAATTTACTTTTCTTATAATGAGATTAAAATTTTTTATACAAATGCCTTAGTGTATAAGAGCAGGAAATAATTTTCAAACTGAAATTTGATTAGCAATTTCAGCTGATGAAAAATGTCTTCAATGATATCCTGTATACTTGTAAGAAAACTGCTACACAAAAGTTAGTTTGTATAGCAGTGGTGTAAAAATGCATAGCAAATTGTGATGCGATACCAGGAAAATTATTCCCTGAAGATGCACAATAGCACCTTCTATTAATATGTCCAAGGTCTAATTGCTGATATTAGCTATATCTGTCTACTCTCCCATATGAAAGAATAAACAGATCAAGATGACTTTCAACAGAAATTCCCTCATCACATGGGTGGCAGGTTTGTGTGTAAACAAATGGTACAGGGCTTTTTACACATTTTGATGCATCATTTGCCACCTCCTTTGTCAGCGTATGCCTGCATTTAGCCGAGACTTGTCGTATTTACGTCCTACAAAGTTGTATCCCTCTGTGACCGTCTCCCACTGTGTGATAATGGCATTGTCGATAGTTCATGAACCGTTTGTGAGAAATTCTGAAAGTTGTGACCCCCCCCCCCCCCCCCCCTTGCAGGGGTTATCCGCTAAGTTGATTCAGGAAACAATTGAATTTTTTTTCCCAATCTTTTTTTTTGTGATCGCCTCTTGTCTGTGCTTTCATACCAACTCTAAACTCATGTATGCCATTTTTTCACTCTTTTTTCCCTGACTGCTGGAACGGTTTGCTACCCCCCCCCCCCTTGCCCTATTTGTCTTGCATATCTTGAGTCAATATTTGCAAAAAGGATCAACACACACCAACAGCTATGATAGCGCTACTCTTATCAAGTGGGATTGTGGCAAATCGGAGACAAAGTGTCTGTCTACTATTTCAACTCTTGAGTCTAAAGAGTTCTAGTAGAGAGACAAATTCAAGAATAAGACAAAGAATGAAATTGTACAACACTGGAATTTCAGATGACTCATCTTTTCATTGTCTCAGAGTTTACCTAATTGCAGTGATTGAGAAATGTGTTTACTCAGTCCATGCTAAGGCTATAGCTAGGGCCTACATTTATTAAAAATCCAACAGAAGAGAATTACCCACCTCCCCCCCCCCAAAAAAAAAAAGAAAAAGAAAAAAAGAAAAGTAATATGAAATCTATTAAAATTTTTTAAAGCAATTGAATATTGAAATGAACATTTCTGGAAAGATGCTGATTTAGGTAGGCCTATAGGCCATCTGAACTGTATTGCCCCACTCGTTGCTGTGTAAGTCAAATGGTTGTGATGTTGAATCACATTGCTGGAATCTGCGAGAACCATTGACAACCTGTGAATAAGAAGTATAAATATTAACCCATTGAGGATGAGTCCTGAGTATACTCGAGCAAGTGTCTATAGATGGGAAATGCGTGTTGTAGCAAAATCAGCCTGCCCTCAATGGGTTAAAGGTACATAATACATGGCCAATATGTGTTTTCCAGACCATAGTTTTTATATGACTTGAAATATCATGAGTCATGTTCCATGACACCGTTTGCAAACTAGATATTTTGGGTGTCTAAAACCCTCTGAAGCATTTTATAGGTAACCCCAAAGATCGTTGGCTACGCAGACATTCAAATGATTAGATCACTCTCAAGAACATGCCAAGTTCAGCGTAATCTTAAATGCTGATCTTTTTAGTAAAGCACTTTTATACCAAACGCTCTTATTTTGGCTTTTGAAACTGTGCATTCTGCAAACTGTCTGAATGGGTGATATTTTGGTCATGACCCGTGGTTTGTATTCTTAACATTCCCTAACCCCCCATCCCCATCCCCCTACCCCCAACTCCGGTCCCCCCACCCCACCCCAACATCATGCAAGTGACTTGACCTGTTGCTGTGCAATTGCAGGCTGGCATCACTGAGTCAAGATCTCACAGAACTTTTCAAAATCTCCCATCTGTCTTCATAGTTGAAGATGAGTCAGCGTTTATCTTGCCTCTTGCCAATGACTTATCCAACTTTCTATTTTGTCTTTTAAAAAAAAGTTATCGTTCTTTCCTGTTTTCATTGCAAACAGCGTTTAAAAGAAGCTCATTAATGTTTATGAGTAGCGTAAAGATTATTTCAAGATGACAGTAAGTGACTGATTTATTTTCTAATAGGGGACCTCATGCCACGATATATTATGAATCATAATCCGTTCAGTCCTGACCCCTACCCACATTTGCAAGGACTAATATTGCAGAGAAGACAAATTGCCTAGCTGACTCGAGGCAAAGTTCTTTAATGCCAGGTCTATCCCATTCAAATGGTGGTGGAGATCATCGAGAATATATCAACTGATGTATCGCTTGGAAATACCGCTGCTTTATGCCGAATGTCTTCACTTTTTACCCCCTATTCATATTTTTTTTTTCCCCCGATGACAAATGTATGATTTATGCCCCCGGAATACTCAAGTTAATGCCTGTCCCTTGCTTCTTCCATTCTGTGCGCTTATTAAGTAAAGTCTGAAATGGCTCTATCACATTTAGGATAGTTGCAAATTTATTGATTGGAACAAAAAAGAAAAGTAAGATATCTCATAAACAGCATCATCATCGCGAGGAAATAGATTAAATGCCAAACTTTGACTAATCTTGTCGGAGAGGTTCCAAGTTTGATTTCAAAGAAATGCTCTGACTTGATAATGGAGAGATTCCCGTTGCTGTGGAGCAATAAAGATGATTATTTTTATCTTTTGATACATTGACTATTAAAACTGACTGGAATGATAATTGAACATGGTTCTCTTAGGAAAGGATGCCCAGAGCTTTGAAGAGGATAAGTGAGAATTTTTTAAGAGAAATTCACCACCAGCAAAAGATAAATCTACACACTTTAGTGTCACACCAAACTTCAAGTCCCATGATTATCATTTGGTCTGTTGTGTGGACAGTGTGTGGGTGTATGAGATAGAGGATTAAGAAAAGGAGAGATAGTATAGAGAGAGAGAGGGCTGTGAGAGAGAGTTCATTTACCAAATGTTAGCTCATGTCATGTGAACAGTAGATGATCAAAAGCATACAGTGTGCAGAAGCGATTATGTACAGTGGATTTTTTCTGCATAATAGGTGCGGTCAGACTGTTAAAAGATCGAGAAGTTTGAGATTGTGATCTCCAAGATCTTGAAGTTGTACCAGTGTGATTGCAAACTTCCCACAAAATTTTTCTCGGAAGTTCCCACTCCTGAACTATTAAAGGTCTTATTTACCTTTGGGAACAGTGATTTAAAAAGTGTTCAAGATATCACATTTGATGCATATGTGTGTTATCTGTTGTATCACAAAACATCCTACCATATAACATTATTGCAAATAAAGCCTGAAATATAAGGAGATAACAGTACATTTTCTCAATAAACCATAACTGTATATACGGTTTAGTCTGGAAACAAACTTATTATAACTATTGCTCACATTATATTTAACAGTACTTAACATCGATTATACCGATTCAAATATTTACAGTGGTTGTTTCTATCCTAAACTCACATTTTACAACTATTTTAAAGCACTAATGCTGGATTTTTGTTTCATCTGCAATTATTTATGGTAAATTATGCCTTTAAGCTGTAATTAGAACTTCAACGTAACTCAAAGTTAGGGACTGTGTGAATGTTCTAATAGTTAAGATGTGAAGCTAATCTTCAAGTTCTTTGACAATCTAAGCCATAACATTAATTTTCTACCTCACTACTGAACACTGGACAAGGGTTACTATTGCAAGCTGCACTCATACTCCACTTCTGGATATTAAGCTCATTAGTAGTAATTCAACATCCATTACATTATATCTACCGTGTTGTATCTGTCTGTCTATCTTTTTATGCCTCCGCCACGAAGTGGTGCCGGAGGCATTATGCTTTCGGGTTGTCCGTCCGTCCGTCCGTACGTCCGTCCGTCCGCTTTCGTTTACGCGATAACTTGAGTAATATTTACTGGAATTTTACCAAACTTGGTCCAAGTATGAAGTATGATGGGGCAATGGTTTGATTAGATTTTGGGTGAAATCGGCTAAAGGTCAAAGGTCAAGGTCAAATCATGAAATTGCATCCGTTTACGCGATAACTCAAGACTGGATGGAGCAAATTTCACCAAACTTTGTTGGAGGATGATGGATGATAGGACAATTACTTGCTTAGTTTTTCAGTGAAATCGGACAGAGGTCAAAGGTCAAAGATCAAGGTCAAATCCTAAAATTTATCTGTTTACGTGATATTAAACTCAAAACTGGATGAAGCAGCTTTCACCAAAATTGGTCCAAGGATGATGTATGATGGGACAATTAGTTGAGTAGATTTTAGTGACATTGGCAAGAGGTCAAAGGTCAAAAGGTCAAGGTCAAATACTAAAAATGTTGCTATTTCCCCATATCAGTGCAATGCCTGCAGTTATTTTCTTGAAACTTAGTGTAGACATGTACTACTGCGTAAAGATTCTCCAGAGAGAGTTTCATGTCATAAGGTCAAAGGTCAAAAGGTCAAAGGTTAGGTGGAAAATGTTGCAATATCACTTTTCTCGCAAATGGTTCAATGTATCTTCATGGAACTTGGTACATATGCATGTACTGACTGGCAGGGATTATCTAGGGAATTTAGGGGTCATGGGTCAATAGTCAGGGGTCAAAGGTCAAGGTCAACTCCTCAAAATGTTACTATTTCCCTCATACACTAGTTTATGCAATGATTGCATTATTAGTTTTAGAATTCAATATATGTACAGTCAAACTCGGATACCTCGACGTCGGATAAGCCGAATATCACTTACCTCGGGGGCAAAATGAAAGTCCCGATTGTTCCGATGGAGTTTCCGTGTATTAAAATTTGCGTAGCTCGAAAAATATAACTCGAAGTTCGGTTACCTCGAAGGGAAATCTAATGTCCCGATCTTTATCAACTTATTGTTTTTCCCAGCATGTTGCTCGAATCGAAATTGCAAACATCACTCAGCATCTCCGATTAAGCGCGCGTGGACAGCGAAGACATGTCACAAATGTTTTCACACTCGATTGTAAATATTCTGAGACCCAGAACAATCGCGCGCCCAAGAAGAAATACCCGATACACAGCTGACAAGGAAAATCCCCAACATCTACCAACACACGTACATGGTATGCACATAGCACCCGTGCCAATGGAGTGCTTTACGATAGCACTACGCGCTGCCCCATCATTTGCTTTTCTTTAACCACTGTGTTTTGATTTTTGATCGAGACAGTCATACCGTGCGCGTAGATTTCTCAACCGTCGGGGCGCACCTGCTTACGTTGACAGTTATATCTTTGCCATTAATCACGCTCCACTGTCAAAACATCAATCTCCCTCGTAGTGCCTTTTTTTAAACTATTTTTTTTTTTTGCCTTTCACGAAGTTTACTTCCCCGAGAACGCAAGCACTGAAACTTTTTTTTTCCAGCAATGCAATTATGAAAATCTGGAAGTATAGGCCGATCACAATGAAGAATAGAATACACAGGGCTCCGCACTAAGTTTTATCGGGCCACCAATATCATTGATTTTTATTTTCTGGTGGTCGAAAGTAAAATCTGGTAACAAAAAAAAAAAATCAGGAAAAACATTAGAAAAACTAAATCGGTCCTACTAAACATAGACAAATTAATATTAAGCATTATTGAAGTGATACAGATGCCCATGTCTAAAACAAATGAATAGAAAATTCAATCATCTTACTCTGTGTTTAAAGATTTGACAAATGGGCGTAGAGATTATTTAAAAAGTTGATGCCCATTATATTGAGGAGGTCAAAACTTACGTTTGAAATGAGAAAATGGGAGCATTTGCCGACATTTGTTAGCATCCGACATTTGTTTTAGCATTGTAAAAAGCCGAAAGTTACCGTTATTCATTTTTAAATGTAAAAGCAAACAACCGACATTCATTTTAGAATCTTACGGAGCTGAATACTATCCTAATCCATCTCCAAACGTGAAAGCAAACATCCGCTATTTGTTTTAGCATCTAACTGAGCGGATTGATACCATTAATCATTTCCAAATGTTAAAGCAACAATCTGTTATTTATTTTTGCATCGTACAGAGCAGAATATTACCGTTATTCATTTCAAACATCCAACATTTATTTCATTATCGAACGGAGCCGAATGTTACTGCTGTCCACTTCCGAAAGTGAAATGAATCATCTGACAATTATTTTATAATGTTACTGTTTTCCATTTTTGAACGTCAAGGCAGACATCAGACATTTTGGACCATGAAACGTATAGCTGAATGTTACTGATATTTATTTCGAAATGTACCGTAGCAAATATCCAATATTTTTTATCATCGTATGGGGCAGAATGTTACTGCTGTTCACTTCCAAACATGCCAAACGTAAAAGCAATCATTCGACATGTATTTTAGCATCTTCCGGAGCTGAATGCTATTGACATTTACTTTCGAACGTAAAAGCACACATCCGGCATTTATTTTATCAGCGTACAGAGATGAATATTATTGTTATTCAGTTCAGAACATCAAAGCAAACATTCAACATTTATTTTAGCATCTTCCGGAGCTAAATGTTATTCCAATTTTCTTTCGAACATAAAAGCAAACATCCAGCATTTATTTCATCATTGTCAGGAGTTGAATATTATTGTTACTCTTTTCCGAACGTCAAAGCAAACATCAAACATTAATTTTACCATTAAACGCAGCTGAATGTTACTGTTATTCATTTCGAAATTTAAAAGCAAACATCAGACAGTTATTTTAGCATCATATGGACATGATGGAGCAGAATATTACTGCTATTTTCTTCCGAACATAAAAACGATCATCTGACATCTATTTTAGCATCTTCCGGAGCCGAATGCTATTGCTATTTACTTTCGAAAGTATAAGGAAACATCCGACATTTATTTAACCATCGTACAGAGTTGAATGTTATTGTTTTTCATTTCCGAACGTCATAGCAAAAATTCGACATTTATTTCAGCGTCTTCCGGAGCCGAATGTTATCCTTATTCATTTCCGAACGCAAAATCAAATATCTAACATTAGTTTTAGCACCATACGGAGCTGAGTCTTATCGTTATTCATTTCCAAAAGTATGAGCAAACATCCGACATTTATTTTAGTATCATACCGAGTCGAATATTACCATCATTCATTTCCACAATTAAACGCAAACCTCTGACATTTATTTTAGCATCTTACATAGCCGATTGTTACCGCTGTTCATTTTCAAAAGTAAAGGCAAACATCCGATTTTTTTTTTTTTTTTTTGGTGGCGCGATCGGGCCACCAAAATCTTTATTTCTGAAATTTTGATTTCATTTCCGATTTTCACTCAATTCATTCATATAAAAGTTGATTCAATTCAAATCGACAAGCATGCAAACAATCAGTAGGCACTATAACAGACACCATGTTGAACATCGATAAACGTTGAACATCGATAAACATCGGATAAGTCGAAGAAAATTCGACGTACGCGTACCTCGAAATTCGCGTACGTCGAACCATTTTCTTCAGTCCCGACGAATTCGAGGTATCCGAGTTTGACTGTACATGTATTACTTAATTGAGATTCTCTTGGAAATTTCCAGCCAGAAGGTCAAAGGTCAAAGGTTAAGAGTCAACGGTCAAGTTTAAATGAAAAAAAAAAGATATATTTTGTACTGTAATTACACTCTTTCTTCATACCTTTGAAATCATATACTCAATGCATAAACTTATAATAAGGTCGGTCAGAAGTCAAGTAAAAATTTTCAATTCCCCAAATATAATGTACCTGCACTCTTTAATAGACAATTAGAGCAAACCCAGATCATGGAAAGTGAACATTCAAGATATTTCTGACAAACCTGTCATTTCGATATTTTGCCAGTTATGTGAAACTGTCATCACACATTGTGAAGACATCGTACTATACACCTATTGGGAGAATCATGCATTATGGCGGAGGCATCAGTCGCCATAGCGACATTTCTAGTTTATCTATCTATCTCTATCTACAAAGCGAGAGCAGGGATGCCAAGTTCAAAAACATTTTATGAGTGAGATTTTCATGACTCGGCATCTCGGCAAGCGAATGTGCGCGCGAGCGAGGGTGTGGGAAGGGTTCCCCCCCCCCCCCCCCCCCCCATGGCCTCCCACGGTAGGGAGCTTTTACAATTTTTAGCTCTTAATGGTGCGATCAGGTGCATACTTAAGTGACTATTTTTTACTTATTCTGAAAGACAAAAGGGAAATATACCTTCAATTGCAACTATCACTTTAATCTTTTGAGCTATGCTCATTATTATAGGCCCAAGTTGCAGACTTCGCCAGATGCGTGAGAAAAATGGGTGCCATGCGTGAGATCGTGAGATGGTCCCTAAATGCTTGAGTCTCATGCAGAATGCGTGAGACTTGGTAGCTCTGCGAGAGAAGGAGAAAAAGGAGAGAACGTAGTATTACAAAAGAGGAAAATGACAAGAGAGTGTCAACATGTGTACACCACATAGGGAAATGACAGGAAGATTGGGTGTTTATTTGCAAGAAGAAAGAAAAAAAAGACTTTAGACCCCCCCCCCCCCCCCCAAAAAAAAAAAAAAAAAAAAAAAAAAAAAAAAAAAAAAAAAAAAACACCAAACCCACAAAAGAAAACGGAACAACTTTCTAGGGTGGAGAGTGAACAAGAAAATGTTGATTAAAAGAATGGAAAGGAAGGAGAGAAAAGAAGTCTAGGGAAAGAAGATTGTGAGGACCATGTACACTGATGATGGAAACTAGTGGGCAAATATTTCAACTGTTACCTTATTTTTTGGCAGTATTTTGTACTTTTATGTGTTAAAAATATGGCAGGTTTCGTGGAAAATCACCAGAAATGTTTTTATGCCTTATTTCAGCCCTCTGAATACTGCAGTGCTATTTGCAGGGTGTGCTTTGGGAGGTTGGGAACAAACTAAAGCTGCTTTATAGTCAGAACTTCATACATACGTCACATTGCTGACAGTTTTTGTACAATCGTACTCTGCTGGAAGCCTGTCACTAATGAGCTGGCACATAATGGGGGAATGCCATTCAAATGTCCATCCTCTTATCTCTCTGTCTATACTTCTCTCTATTTTATTCTCCCCCCTCTCTCGCCCCCCCTCTTTCTGTCTTCCTCTTGCTAACAGACAGACGGACAGACACACGTTGGTATTCTGGAAGGTACTTGTAGAGTACCTGTAGTTGAGTGATCACCGCACGTTGTTTTATTGTGTCGTTTCATGGCCTATTAAGCCCATTCATTACTGCTTCATAATGATATCATTTAATACATCAAGCTGTTCTGATACCAGAGAGAGGGGAAAAAGGGAAAAAAAGATGAAGCGGTATTATGGAGGAGAGAGGCTCCTCGATATTATGAGGAGCATTATCCAACATGACACGGTGATTTCATGGAGTACCAGGGTTTGGTATGGCTGGGAAATGTGATCAAAAGTGTACAATAGAGGGGGGGGGGGGGGGGTAAGGGGAGGGAGAAGGGAAGGAGAATGTACTAGTATTTGATATTAAGTGAAGGGCTTAAAAGTGAGGACATGTCAGCTACAATACATGTATTGGGGAAGAGAAGGAATATTTCAAGTGATTTCAGTGTACATATAATGTGAGACAAAAAAAGTAAGTATTTACAAGGAAAGTAAATATTACTGTATATTTATACAGTAATATTTACTGACAGGAGATTTCAATTCCGAGAAATGTCTTTGTGTGTCATATTATGCTGTGAAAGGATTTAGTCTAACATTTTGTTGCATTTTGGATTCATAATGAATTTGTTGTTAGGGATATGTACTCTGTAAACAGAGTGTGATTCGTGTATTGTAAATGGAAGCATGTTGTATTGAACAGCACCAAAATGTCTCACACATTGTTATTACTCGCCCTCATCCCATCATCTTTGATGTAAACAGGATTTGTTCTAGCGAGATGCTCCTTCAGATCTCCAATGCACTTTGTCATCGACATCAGTTGATTAAATGCTCGTAGCAAATTCGATAGCGCTTGGCGACGACATGCAGCGCTGCCCGCCTTCATCGGGTTGGGATGGAATGCTCGGAGGGAGCTCCAATGAACAAGCTCTTTGTCGAGAATGCAATCAGGAGAATGTCGATGGTTTTCTGAATCCCGCTCTTATTATTATATGCCGCTGTGAGCTGTCTTAATACAACACAGTGGCTTCAGAATTCCGTAATTTGCTTGTGTACACTGTCCTCTGAATGTAAAACTCTAAACATGGGGTGGCTCTTTAATATCATGTATTGATCAATCTAGGCAGTTTTATGTTCCCATAAAGTACATTTTAGTATACGATGACAATCTTCCCTGACTGCAGGAAGTTTTCAATAAAAACAGACTCTCTACGGGTTTCTAGAAAAACAAAGCAAAAAGTGTTATTACAGTGAAAGTGTTCTATGCAGAAAGCGGATTAGAATTGAAAAGCATGGCTTTTCCAATCAAGGCAGAGAGAGGTTCACTGGCAGAGGAAAAGAAACCAGAAAAAAAAAACAAAGTAGGATGCAAAACGGCGCCATGCTTTGTTAGGAAGATGAGAGTTGTGATCCCTTTATTTCACTCGTAGTTCAAAGAAAACGCTGACGTAAACTCAATGGAATCATGATGAACACGGAAATTGGAACATGAGGCAGGATACAGTGTGTATTTTATGAAGCAGAGTGACATATCCTTTAAAGAACATTGTGTAATGTTTACAGACATCTTGAAATAATGCAATTTAAATTTGTGTACCATGGGGGGTCATCATTCGTGTATTAAACAAATTGCTGTCCATGAAGGGAGTTGTTTTTTCCTTTGCGGAGAATGAACCCACATGAGGAAATAAAGTTGTACCGGATCAGTGAATGTTTGATGCAACAGACTAGTTAGAATATTCTTGAGTAATTAATGAATTTGGCATTTTTTATTCTTTTTTGAAAGCTACAAGTACTAGTATGCAGGGCTCGACACTAACTTTTTTCTCCAGTGGCCCATGTCGGCTGCTAAAATCTTTGAATTTCAAATTTTTTATGGCCCGAAAAGGAGATGTAGTGGCCCAAAATAAAAGGAAATAGAACAATCAATTTTGACTTTTAGTTGCCTAGTCAGGCCACCTCTCATGGCAAAATTCTGTTTGTTTGTTTATTTGTGTTTTTTTAAAAATCTTTGTGTACCATTCCATATTTGGTTGAGTTATCAATTTATTAGCCCATTCACACTTATGGTGAAAGACCGTGGTATTTTATTTGGTATTTGATAATGTGAAGGTAAAGACACGGCAAAATACCTCATGAAGTACCATGGTAAACAAAGGATGTTCATTCAGACTTTGCTGAAAGTACAGTATGTACTCCATGCAAGCTTGAGTCCGAATCGTGTCATGAAATACCTCCCATGGCACTTGCTGTGTGTTTCTCATGTGGCCATGCAGTGCTTTAAATACCTCCGCGTGTTTTTGGGTCAGAAACGAGAATGGTACCAACTGAAATACTGTGACATCTAGTACTGTAAATGGCAAATATTTCACGAGGCTTTTATTTTCACAAATTTTGCAAGTTGGGTGCCATTCGCGAATTTAAAAACACACAAAAATATATAAAATGTGATCCCTGACATAATGTGACGTGCATGCGTGCATTTCTTTTTTCAGTTCTTTACTCCACAGTCACAAATTTAACCACTGGTGAAATAGACGAGAAGTCCTGATTTGCGAATAATTAGACTCGCTATTAAAATATATGGCGTATACATACAGTACCATATCACCAATGAGGACAGTGCCAACCAATTCCCATGACATTTGATACCACAGTAATTTCAGTGTGAACGCACCTGATGACACATCGACATTCAGTATTATCTTCCCAGATAGATTTGACTCGCCCTCTAAAAAAAGAAAAAGAACATGTATAGCGGTCCGATATATATCCAGTTTCAAATACTTGATGCATGACACATGAGTGTTAAAATGAAGAGTTTTATGCAAACAATGTCATTGATATGTGATGGGGATGGTTTTGATATTTGTTTTTAGAGGGAAAAGGAGAGAGTATTTTGGGACATTGAATGAGTACCAGTGTAAACCTGTTGAAGAATTCAAGAGTCCCGAGAATACTCAGGCAGCTATAGGTGTCTGTGGGAAATGCGCATTGTAGCAATATTGGACCCTCCTCAGTGGGTTAATACCGACATTCAATCTGCCATAACTTCAGGCTACACGCCCCCAGTGCTGCTCAAACATTTTGCTATTTACTTCATACATGTTAATTTATTGATGTCACTGATGTCATTCTCAATGGCGTTTTTCTTGGAGCAATTATGTTTCCTGTGGAAAACACTTTGTGATACATTTAAAGAGTGTAGACACTTTAGCTTTGGGCCGTCACTATACTGTCAATCCTATTGACCTGCTGTCAAGCCCCCATGGTGATGTTAAGGAACAAGGGTTTTCTTTCTTTTTATTCCTCCTCAGTAACGTATTTCCGCTTAAGTGGGGGAGGATAACCGGTTTTACAAGATTGATTTTTTTGTTGTTTAAACTCCCCCTATGTCATAGGCAGATGCCCTCATATTGATTTAGCAACTTGATGTGGGGTCAACGAACTGGGGATCTGGAGTTTGGTATCACTTCATAGTAGAAGTCAGGGAAAGACTCGGTGGTCGTGATGACAGTACAAAGCATGTTGAAATTGAAGAAACATTGTATTTTTTCCAAGAAAAGGTTTAGCCCTGAAGCATATTGTCAATGGCTTTCATTATGACATCATTCTTTTAAAAGACAGTAACACAACAGCATTAAACAAAGACGGAAATCAGTTGCTGCCATGTTGTCGACAGATTCACGCAATTTTTAACGATTCCTGTCAGAAAATACATGTTGCAGTTTACCCATGGTCACCTCCTTTTCCTTTTCTCTTATTTTTTTAAACCCAAGTAGCGTATTGAAGCTGTCAAATAAATATGAAGAATTTGGGTCAGAGGTCAGCCAGAGAGGACAAATTCTGTCCAAAATACTAGCCAGGTGGGAAGGTGTATGACACCTGTTAAGACAGGCAGTTGCATCTATGTGAGCCACTGTCTATGTTTGTCAGTTTTTAGTTCTTGCGTTTATTATAGTTAGTGTCCTATTTTGTTTTATGCAGATGATGACATTGTACATCTCAAGAGTTTTTCCTCTATGGAAGTCAATTCATCACAATTTATGCCTACATGCAGTGAAAAGTGACTTCATGGAGTTAATGGCAGCTGCTAATCAATTGATTAAATGCGGGCAACCATGAAGATAATTGACGGATCCGTGATGCTTTGTCCAAATTTTCCTTGCGGAAGTGGAGCTGATTGCGTCGGTGTGCTATAACGCTAAAGAGCTGGATTATAGAAGAAAGTGATGGGAAGGGCATCATTCTGTCCGATCGTTACGGCGGCGACCCGGTGGTGTGGTAAATTGCGCTCTTGTTTGGCAAACATGTATTGATTAGTGCAACTGCTCTCCCCTCGTCAAGGGCATTGAATGTAACATCCTTTCAGACTAAAACATTCCTGTATCAGGAGTGACATGCAGATATAGTGCCTTCGACGGAGAAGAATACATGTATGAATGCAAATGATTATAAGTGGCATATTTCTCAGGGTACAATACTTTCTATACATGGCAGTGGCATCTGCTTGGGAATGGAAGGGAGAGGTAAAAAAGGTAGGGAATAGAGAATTAAAAGAAATGAAATCATGATTACCGGTAAACCAAAAAAGAGCTTCATTTGCCAGAAATGTCTGGAATCTGGTGCGGTATTTGTGTTGCTTGATCTTTACAAACAAAACAACACATTACGGGGGTTCATTGAGTCGGTGTGTTCTTGAATATCTTGTATTATTGAGACTGATGGAAATGCTTGCATTCACTTCTGCGGTATTTATGTATGCACACCACTTTCTACTGCAGAGATGTTCAACATGAGCATGGTGGTGTGAGGGTCCAGTGAGTTGCGTGGGTTTCAAGTTGAGACAGAATGCTCTGAACTACCAAACCAGAGAAGATGAGCATTCACTCTGTCATCCAAGGGTGCTCCTTTGTCCCTAAGCCGATCATGGATTGCGTAGGATTAGGATTAGGACAAGACTCCCAGGCTTCAGCACGGTAATCCTCTTGAGAATATCCTGTCAAGCTGTCTTCACTATCCTCTTTGTACCAGTTACTTCTTTTGTAGATCAGTGTCTTAAAGTACAAATGTCATTTGTAATCTTGTATCTCAAAACCCATGAAAGGAGGCTGGGGTCATTTTCATTTTATTGAAATAGTAATTCTATCTAAATCTGAGGTTTTAAGCACAACAAAGCTAAATTTAGCATGTTTGGTTTTTTTTTTAAAGAGCTTTTGGACACAAATCTTTTTCATTTTGACAATGCTCTTCTCTCTCTTTTACTCAGGAGGCTTAGGAATGAACGTAAGGAAGAAACCCTGCAAGAAATTTGCCATATAACAGGCAGTGAGAGCACTGATGCTCTGAATATTCTGATAGAGAATGAATGTAGTAAACGTGCCAAATTTCGAGATATTATCTGATCATCCCTTTTTGTCAGTTACTCTCTAAAAAAAATCGAGCGAAAATATTCACTCTTATTCAATCCCTGATGTCACTCCAAAATGAGTGAAAATGAGCATTTTCACTCAAAATTCACTCCAATTTCACTCGAAATTCACTCTTTTTTGTATTCACTCTTTTTAGAGTGAAAATTTTCACTCGATTTTTTTAGAGAGTACCATGGAGTCGTGAATGCCTCCTTTATGTGCACACAATTTAGAGTAGGACCCTGAACTTCAACCCCCTTTTTTTTATTAGTATTAGCTTGTAAAATTCAGTATATCCCATATATTTATTTGCGCTTAATAGAGTTGAGCAACAGTTGAGAATCTTTCAAAATCTGACATTAAAGGACAAGTTCACCTTCATAGACATGTGGGTTGAGTGAATGCAGCAATATTAGTAGAACACATCAATGAGAGTTTGAGGAAAATCGGACAATCCGTTCAAAAGTTATGAATTTTTGAAGTTTCTGCTCAATCACGGCTGGATGAAAAGACTACTATAGCTTGTGATGTCATATGAGTACAACTATATAAAGAAAGTTCAAGATATTCTCACTTTTCTCACATAATTAAAGAACACTCGACTTTTGTCTTTCAGAAGTTAGGGGGAATAATATTACCCCTAACATAAGTCAGTAACAAGTCAAGGAAATGTGCGCTTTCTTAAAAAAGTCAAGTTTTGTGCAATTCCTTTTTTGTTTTCCTTATATCTTTGTACGCATGTGACATCATACACTGTAGTAGTCTTCTCCTCCAGCAGTGATTGCACAGATATTTTAAAAATTCATGACTTTTGAACGGATTGTCGGATTTTCCCCAAACTTTCACTGATGTGTTCTATTAATATTGTTGCCTTCACTCAATCCACATGTATATGAAGGTGAGCTTGTCCTTTAAGTATTGAAAAGACATGATCTAATCTGGCAAATTGTGGGTGGTTTTGTGGTGCACAGTCACACATAGCACTTGTCTGAAACAAAAGCACCCAAGGTATTCAATATCATCTTTACTGGGCACTGTTGGTTTGTGTGGGATGATTGATAGGAATTCTGTTGGCAAGAACGCGGGAAGACTTGAAGCAAGACTATCAAAGTGGGAAGAAGAGTTGTCGGATAAACAGTACACATCGTCTGGAGTGGAATCACTGCAAAGAATTGAATTTCGCCACCACGAGGCTGGTGGGTGATGCATAGTTTTAACACAGTGTTACTTCATCTTACTCTTCTGCCACCTCTTCTTCTACATCATCGCCATGGCAACATTTCCAGAGGATGTCTTCATCCTTATCACTTGCTCCCGTGTCTGACATCTCATCAGGACGTAACCCACTTAGCAGGTTGGGGTAATTCAATCAGAGCCCTTATTTTGCTGGATTCCGATCCCCTCTCCCAACCCTACAGCACTGGTTTTCCCCCTTCTTTCGCCAGCTCCTAACTACCGCATCCGATTTGCAAGAAGCTGAGCTTTATCGTACAACGTAGCTGCGCACTTGCATAATACAACTCTTTCCTGCACAGACTCAGAGCAGACAACGCTTCATTCTAGTTTTTGATAGCGAAATGGATCTCGAGACTAAAATATGAAGAACAGAATGTTTGATCAAAATTGGACCTACAACCGGAATGCTGTGGAATTTGAGGGCTTCCCCTGTTTTCATTATGCTAGTCACTGCCACACACTCAAATTGGCAGAGGTGAACTGCTCACAAATTTTCACATTTTTATATTTGTATGATAAGAAATTAAGAACAAGATACATCTGTTGCATCTAATGATTCTCATTACAACGAAGTCCTCGGGATTGGCAGTTTTCTTGCACTGTATTAAACAATTCTTTTACAGCTGAACAATAGTGTGTATGAAAATACGTAGTTGATTTTGGAACCTGAATGTTTACTTTATTGGAGATTTCTTTTGAAGCTTTTTCATTTTGATGGGAGCGGGCTATACTTTCTATTTCTACCATTCTTTTCATTTGATTTTCCTCCCATTTCTAAAAATCACCCTGAAAAGCATGATATAGAACTAAATTTTGAAAACTGAAACTAAAACCCAAATGTGTGATTTAATCTCTTTCCTATGAAGAATATTAACCCACTGAAGACTTGTCCCGAGAATTCTTTGGCAGGTGTATTTGGGAATATGTGTGTTACAGCAAAATGAGCTCATCCTCAATGGGTGAAGTTGAATCTGATGGCAATGGGGACAGGTTACATGTTAGTTGTGCAATAAAGATGGGTGCTTCTCCTCTTCAAAAACTTCCAGCTATTTTCTCTCCAGAATGTCCAACTGTCACGGAGTGAAACGTCTCCATTTCGTGAAAGAGCTTGATAAGGTGTCAACTACAAAAGTGTAGATGGTCAAGGTCTTTAAGGGTCCTTGAATCATCACCTCTAGACATAGTTTGTAACACTTGACCAAAGGGACAGTCCCCTTGACACCTGTACTGTACATGTATACACTGCTATCTACTGTAGTAAGTGTCTGTATTGATGTTTCCACTGTTTGTGTTGTGGATCTCCTCCAATGGGCAGTTGCCTTCCACCAGCGCTTGTAGTGGACATTATATGCATTGTGTGCGGGTGTCTGCGAAGCTGAAGTGTTTTCTCGGTTTTTGTATCCTGTGTTTGTCAAGGAGCGGGAGGTTGACACAACTTTCCCCCGCAAAATGGCCGACTTGTGAAGTGTTGAAATTCCCACGGTCATAACACTTCACACTCTCTCAATGCGTAAACTGTAATGCAAGGGTTAAAATCTGTTTTAAAGTGTACGTTATTGTAATGTAGCCACTTCCACAAAAGCCCCCAGGGTAGAGAGGTACAGATTGCTCAAACAGGCTAGTGCTGTAAATGCAACAAAATCAGCACTTTAGTTTAAAAGAGACTACGATATGATGCTTACTGGCACCTAATTAATCCACAATTTTTTCCACTTAGTTATATGTAAAGTACTATACAAATATGCAGAGTTGCCAAGTCTCCTTGATCCCGTGGATGGCTTCCTCCCTGAAAACATAGGTGCTTTATCTCACCGTAAGAGACGTCGACTGGACTGCCGGTGACTTGTGCTACTCAAAAGAGAGAGAGAGAAAAAATGGCTCTAACCGTCACCAAGAAGACTACTCTAGGGCCTTCTCCGAGACATCTCCAAACAAGGTGACAACTTATTTACTTTGGAGTCGGTGGTCACGGTGACTTTATCAAGACATTTTCTCAGTCGTAGGGACTTCTCTGGTATAGGTAGCCATGTGTTGTAGCCATGCGAGGTTGTGGAGACATCCCTGAGACATCGCGGACAAAGTCAGTCTCAGCGACATGGCCTCAACTGATGGCTGATGGAGATGTTGTGGAGACATCTCCAAGACCAGCTGGAGACTGGATAAAGTCTTAGAAAAGAAAAAAAGAAAAAAGAAGATCAAACGTCTTGCTCCCACCACTCTCTGGAGATGAAGCTAGTCTCCAGGAGACGTCATGGAGATGCTGCAGAGATGTCTCCACAGTCAGTGGAGGTTCAAGTCGCCACTGGGTCGCCAGCTACCGGGGTAGTTTCCACGGCAAGGCCAGTTTAGATACCAACCTTAGATATGAGGTATCTATATGTCATGGCAAGAAAAAAGCAAGAGCTGTCCCGATTTCGGAATTTAATCATTCATTTAGATGTAATTACAGTACCTCTGTGAGTGTTCTTTTTGACCAACATATTTTCATTCTTTATCATTTAATTAAACTGCGCTTGACTTGAACCTCTTGTAGATGGGAGGATGAATAATGCTGAGCAACATTTGCTGATGACATATAAAATGTAGGTAGAATGTGTACTTTTCATAAAAGAGATATTTTATGGAATTATTCTTATATTTTCTGTATATTACAAATTGTTGTAGTCTAATCTGATGATGGCAGCACAAGAACTAAATAAAAAGTATGACATTTGTTATCCTTAAAATTCACTGTGTTCTACTATTGCTGCATTCACTAAATTTGCATATTCTTGGTATATTCCCCTTTTACACTTCATCTTAGATATTATTTTAAGATTTAAGTATTGGCATTATTCTCCTTTTCATGAGTTTGTTTATGTTCTTCTCATCCTCGTTATGTATGTTAATAGTGCATTGGAACAGGCATTGTCAATTAGTTGTTACAAAGTACTCTGTAACCTGAACCTATCATGAAATTAGCGTTTCTTTAAACGTAAACATACATGTACTTGGACGTTGATGGTACTTCAAGAAACCAAATCCAATTTTACGTCCACCTCCTCAGCACTTTAGGGGCATAATGCCGGGCACTATCTCCAAATGGGAAGTAAGCTGGGGTCGTGCAAGCTATTCCTATGCGGATGGACAAACACAGTATCCATTCTTTTTGGTAGGCTCTAACACTTGAAAACTGTCCTCAGCTCCTTCACCGTATTTAGTGGAGAGGGGAGGGAGAGGGTAGGTCCTTGAGGAGCCTCAACAAGGGGGAGGGGGAATGAAGGAGGTGTTTGCCGTTCCCCTCTTCCTCAGTGATGAGGAGGGGGTGTGTCTCAAATCATGGGACTTGTATGATCCAGATGAAAATTTTATGCATCTCATCCTTGCCACAGGTTCTATGTGATAGCTTAGTGATTAATGTATTAGACCAAATAACCTCAGTAGATTCCAAGCTGTGGGACTAGCGATAGCTAGCTAGTTAGATTAGATAGAAAGATAAAGACATTGTGTAAAGTGCATCTTCACACCACATGTAGATTAATTTCGATTCAACTAGAGTAAAATCAGACAACCACATCACTGATAATAAAGATGGAATACAGTTGAACCTCTCTTATCCGGCCTCTCTTTATCCGGATCTCTCTATTATACGGACGCAATCTCGCCGTGATTTTTTAAAATAATTATGGGAGGAAAGGGGGATTCCCAACTCCTTGAGAACTCCTATACAAACACACATGAATTACATATTACTTCCAACATGATTAACATACATTACATCAAATTTCCTTCCAAATTGCTTACCTTCAGACATTTTAACATCCCCAAACATCCCCAAATGTAACAATGAAAAGGTTGCAGTATACATATTACTACATGTGGTACTACAATGGGCTACATCAGTACGTATGTGTATGTATATGTACATGTATAAAGCATTGAGTCTCCCGTATCCGGCCAAATCCCTTATCCGGATGAGCCCCGGTCCCGACTTGTCCGGATATGAGAGGTTCAACTGTATGAGGTATCTACACAATGTCATGGCAAGAAAAAAGCAAGAGCTGTCCCGATTTCGGAATTTAATCATTCATTTATGTAATTACAGTACCTCTGTGAGTGTTCTTTTTGACCAACATATTTTCATTCTTTATCATTTAATTAAACTGCGCTTGACTTGAGCCTCTTGTAGATGGGAGGATGACTAATGCTGAGCAACATTTGCTGATGACATATAAAATGTAGGTACAACTGTAGAATGTGTACTTTTCATAAAAGAGATATTTTATGGAATTATTCTTATATTTTCTGTTACAAATTGTTGTAGTCTAATCTGATGATGGCGGCACAAGAACTTTAAAAATATAATGACATTTGTTATCCTTAAAATTCACTGTGTTCTACTAATATTGCTGCATTCACTAAATTCGCATATTCTTGGTATATTCCCCTTTTACATTTCATCTTGGATATTATTTTAAGATTTAAGTATTGGCATTATTCTCCTTTTCATGAGTTTGTTATAGATTCTTCTCATCCTCCTTATGTATGTAGATAGTGCATTGAAACAGGCATTGTCAATAGTTGTTACAAAGTACGCTGTAACCTGAAAGTATCATAAAATTGGCGTTTCTTTAAGCGTAAACATACTTGGATGTTGATAGTACTTCAAGAAACCAAATCCAATTTTACGTCCACCTCTTTAGTACTTTATGGGCATAATGCAGGGCACTATCTCCAAATGGGAAGTAGTTAAGCTGGGATCATGCAAGCTATTCCTATGCGGATGGACAAACACAGTATCCATTCCTTTTGGTAGGCTCCAACACTTGAAAACTGTCCTCAGCTCCTTCACCATATTTAGTGGAGAGGGGAGGTCCTTGAGGAGCCTCAATAAGGGGGAGGGGGAATGAAGGAGGTGTTTGCCATTCCCCTCTTCCTCAGTGATTAGGAGGGGGTGTGTCTCAAATCATGGGACTCGCGTGATCCAGATGAAAATTTTATGCGTCTCATCCTTGCCACAGGTTCTATGTGATAGCTTAGTGATTAATGTATTAGACCAAATAACCTCAGTAGATTCCAAGCTGTGGGACTACCGATAGCTAGCTAGTTAGATTAGATAGGAAGATAAAGACATTGTTTAAAGTGCATCTTCACACCATAGTTAGATTAATTTTGATTCAACTTGAGTAAAATCAGACAACCACATCACTGATAATAAAAATGGAATAGTGTATTATGGCCCACTGAGTGAGGATATGAGTGAAAAAAAAAATGCTGTCACAAGAAAAAAACAAAATCTTGTCTGTGTGATATATTGATAATAGAATTCAAGATATAAAAAAACCCCCCAACAACTATCATTGATGCATCCACTCTTTTGATCATGGATATTTAAGAAAGATTGCGGCACAGAAGGTCAGATATTTTGTTTGATTAAACCATTTTCTATATAACAGTAGTCGTAGAAACTGCAATCGATTCCATCAGAACTGATAGGCCAAATATTTTTTGCCATGTACTATTATTTCATTATGAAATCATCTATTTATTCGCTATTATTTTTTTAACCAGGGCTGTGTAACATATGTTTCCATGCTTTGTGTGTTTTTTTTTTTTGTTTTTTTTTTGTTTTTTGAAGAGCAAGTGTATTCCTAGGGCCTTACTGCATTGTATATTTAGGTGGTGACTTATGGTAGGTAACTAGCAAAAAAACAAGAAGAAATACCACATCTTTACTTTATTTAGATACAGTTGTACATGGATGTGCTAAAATTTAGATTTGCTAAATGCATGGCATAGGTCTATAATAAAGTATTGCCATTGCTGAAGAGATACTCTGTCTGCAGTAACAATTCCAACCTTTTCTCCATTGCTTGAGAGCTGCTTCTTTAAGACCTGAAATTAATGAGCGGAAAATCTCTGAGTCTCTGCCAAGGTATCCCTTTTAAGGGATCGTATAGTTTCAGCTGAGACCTAACGTTAAGTTTCCAACATCCTTTGGCGAGGTAATGAGAAACCTCCTAGGAAATATGGAAGAGCACATAATTCCAAGAGGGGTCGAATGTTCATTCGATGAAAATTGGTTTTGAAATGACTGAGATATCAAAAGCAGAGCAATCCTAATAAAAGGTGGGACCCACGTTTTATTAGTATCACTCTGTTTTACTTTGTTTTTTTAAGTCGCAGCCATTCCAAAACCGATTTTCACCCAATAAACTTTGAAATCCTCTTCAAATGGTGTGCTCTGTATTATTTCATAAGCGGTTTCTTGATATCTTGATAAAAAATCTTGATATCTTGAGAAAAAATGTAAAAGCCCAATCCTCATCACCACCAATACTATACCATCAGAGTTTATTCATTATGGGGGGGGGGGGTTATGAAAAAGGGTAGAGTTCTCATCTTAAGTGAATAAAATAATGGTAATACAATAGACATGGGGTCAGGGAGGGTAGGTAAAACTTTGGCTGGCTTAAGAGCATTTGTAGGGATTAAATAGTTTATCCCATTTTGAGGTGGGGGAAAATGCCAGCCAGGTCTTTATGAAGCTACATGGGAGTTGGATGGAGAGGGGCTCCGGGTAATACAGGCTGAAATTGGGGCTCAGGAGATGTAAATAGGGTGCAAATGACCGCTAGTGACCATCTTTCAATCTGGGCAGCTATTGGCCTTGTCCCTCACAGACTTCATTCTAATAACACTGAGGGATTTTTTTTTTTTTCAGTTCCTCGAAAAATAGAAACAAAAATAATCACTTTAAAAAACATGGGGGGGGGGTGTTGGGGGTTGGAAGGCTGCAATAGAATCTTTTAAAATGGCTGCTTGCAGGTTTCAAGAGTGAAAGAAGTGGGTGGATATATATTTCTTCATTACAAAGTCCTCTCCGCTCCGTACGATGGGTCGTACCCAAGTGGAGGCTACTTGATATTCAGAATCATCTAATCTCGTCCCTACACAGTAGTTTGCTACAGATAAAGAATTCAGTCTGCATTGTATACTGGGACATATGATTGCTATATTGTGGTGCATGTAATGGATGTTTGTGTAGTGTCCTCTTCCAGTTTGTACAAAGTTTCTCCTTGAGATGAAAATTGATCCTTGGGGATGGCCAAATCCTAATCTGAAAATCAGGGATTATGAAACATGTTGTATAAAACTTTGATTCTTATCCTTGATATGGAACCATTTAATTTGTTTGTACTTTTGATAGTTACTGGGTGCATGTCAACATCTTGTGATAGACACCGGTATATTGTACGCTGGTATATTTACATATTTAGGGGAAAAGAAAGTTCTAACAGACTGTTTAATGTCCCCATCAACAGAGTTAAGTGAAACCACTTAAGAGGTTTTTTGCGCTCGTATCGATCAAGCAAGATCAATTAATTGTGTAGCATCGTCTGCGTTCTTTTCCTGCCGAATCGCCCCCTACAGAATCAGGGTGGAGATTTCGGCGTGGGACAGTCGGGAGATGAAGCACTAAACAAAACTTTGTAAAATGCAAGTGTTCGACAACAACAAAGATGCGCGATGCCAGAGAAGGCGGAGTGAGGGATTTCAGTTAATTGTCTCTTAAACACACATAACATAATATCTGAAGTGCCATGGTCTTTCTATATTCCGCATTGACGGGCAGTAATTAGTTCCAGGGAACACAAAAGTGGCCTACTGTATTGACGTTTCCGGATATTGATCGTGTGGCTCCTGATCTTCTCCACTTTTCTGCTGATGCTGTTGGAGTGAGAAGCCACTGTACTTATGGCCAGGCCTGGATGACCAGTCCAAGCTTGTGGCCGGAACAGGACAGAGGGGCCAAAGAAAGAAAAAAAAAAGAGAAAGAAAAGGAGAATGGAATGGTCAAATGTGCATCTTATTGTGTGATTTCTCTATCAAAGGATTAGAGAATAGATACATTCCTTTATATATCTTTGTGCGGCCCAACCGATGTTTTCTTTAGATTACCTCCCGCTTAAGATTACAAGGTGTTTGCTAGTCCCGGTAATCATTATTTTGCCCTGGGCCACGGATTTTTATGGTACCTCTGTGAGTTTCTGGACATGTACGATTTGTATTTATCCTGTCCGTCTGTCTGCGAATGTTCGATCTTGCTTTCCCTGGGGGCATTTTTAACAGGAGGACGAAGCAGTCTGGATATGTACACATCACTCGTCTGGTGCGTATTACACTATTCAGAACGATGTTTGTGCTTTTTCGATCTCTGATCATTTTGTGTGCTTCTAACAGCTCGCTGACTATTAATCTCCCCTCACTATTCACTTTCTTTGAATTGTGGACATAGGTAGCCCTAACCAATGATTTAGGTGGCATTGTGTCTCTGTTAACCATAGACCAGCTCTATGATTGAATGTACGGAGCCTTGTATGGTGTGCATTCAAACACACACACACGCATGCACACAATTGCAGCTCCCTTTTTTGTATACCTGGGCTCTAATTGTGCTGTAAAGTTTACTGGGAAGGATTTCTGAAGGACTATAAAAGAGAAAAACAGAATAGGTCTGTACTTAAATGGTAACGTGGAAACTAATGCACATATGTGCACAGCCTCTGTCTACTAATTTTAACATAACCCACAATTAATATAACAACTGATAGTAAACTCCAATGTACCAGTCGAAGTCCTTTGATGCAGTTATGTAAAGGAATGGTAATTGATAGACAACGGCATTTATAGTTTTTATTTTTTTCATGTTTCTTTGTAGGAAGAAAAAGAAAGTCACAACAATGCATACATGTTAATATCAGGCTTCCTTAACCCGTGAGTACAGACTGATTTTGCAAGTAACACATATTTCCCATAGACACCTGCCCGAGTAGTCTCGAGACTCATCCTCAACAGGTTAAAAGCATTCCTTGGATACATGTGTACAAAACAACAACAAAACAAAGTTCTTGGAAACCAATGCAACTGGAATGTCAAGTGAAATCACCTATAAAATGAGTGAGTGAGATTATAATCAGTCAAGAAAAAGCACAATGCATTTTTTTTTTTGCAGATAAAATACGTCATCACCGGTTACACTGGAAAGTGATCATCATATGTGACAGACTGAGGACAGCTCGCGAAATATTTTTGGTCCATAAAATTTGTATGTGTATTTTCTGTGAGACGTGAAGTTGACCCATGAAAACAAACATATAGGTCAGAAGGAAATCAGAATGCAACTTGAATTATTCAAACCCTTTATTCTGTGTTTTGTTCACTGCTTGCCACACACGCTGTAGAGCATTTTTCACATCAACTGACACAGCTGTCAGGAAAGTATAATTTTGCCATTGAATAGAGATGTAATCCCCCTAAGCTCTTTTGTGTCACCATGCCCTTCTTGTTGGACCAAGGAACAGTAGGGCTTTTTACACTTGCAAATTATTGCTTAGTCCCGTACCAACGGCGGGGCTAAGGGGGGGCCTTAGCCCCACCGTTGGTACCGGACTTTCCTTAGCCCACTTTCTGTTTACACTTGTTTTTGCCAAAGTGGGCTAGCCCCACCGATACCGTACTATCTGGCCCTGCAAAATAGCAGGGTTAGCACCGCAATTGCGGTGCTCACCCGCAATTGCGGTGCCAAGCAAGCGAGTGTAAACAGGACGAAAAAATAATTTGGGGCTAAGCGACGGAGATGAAGTCCGACCCCCACTGACCAATCAGAAACGAGGTAATCAAGTGCTGCCGGTGCGTGCGTGTACGTGTACAGTGCACAGCGTAATCATGAATATTCATGTAGTTTGGAAAGTACCGGACTAAGAAATACGAGTGTAAAAGGTCAATTTTCTCCTTAGCCCCGGACAAGAGCTTAGTACGGGACTAATTGGCGAGTGTAAAAAGCTGAAAAAATTTGTACGGGACTAACGATAGTCCTGGGTCAGAGAAAGTACGGGGTTAAGAAACACAAGTGTAAAAAGGGCTATTGAGGACTACATTTGAATGGGCTTGCTAACTTCACAACTAGGCCAAATTTGAATAGATCCGGTGCTGGATGCTGATGAAAAAAAGCTTGTGGAGTTTAGAAAGTGAAGTGCCTAGGCACAGGAAAGTTTTACAAAAATCTGTGGTAAGCTCTCCACAATCTGTTCCGAGTTGATTATTGACAAGTAGTGGATGCCAAGAAAAGAAGTGTTAAGAAAGTTGGTTACTTCCTCATTCCATGCCTGATTTTGTTCAAATTTTTGCAGATATTCATTTTATATGTAACTTAAAACTTCATCTTGGAAGTATAGATTGAAAGGAAATATTTGGTTTCCTTCATAATCATCTAATCTAGAAAGATCTGATTTAAGATCTAAGATCTGATTTAGCCTTTTCATCAAAACCCTGTCATACACTGTAGACCCACCCTGTGCTAAATACTGTAAAACCAGAAATTTTCATGTGCATGAGATTTTTTTTTGTGTAGTTTTTCATGAGAAGCCAAGATTTACATATTTATAAGTTAAATGCAGACAAAATTTTTTGTGTGCACATTGCATTGAATGCCAGTGGCACTTTGGGAAAGTTTCGTGCTGCAAAAAAGGCTGTTGGCTCCAATTCGTGAAAGTTTTGTGCTGCGAATGTTTCTGGTTGTACAGTATATAGGTGGTATTTTCTGATTTCTGGAACCAGCCTCAAAGTCTTGGCTACCCTGTTGTATCAGGGAGGTCCTGGTTGTATTACAAGTAGAAGTCTACTTGCCACTAGAGTTTTTTTTTTTCTTTTTGGTTTCTTTGTTTTCACATATCTCGGGTCAGGAATGTTTCCCATGGCCTCATTTATGTGCTTATCATCTTTCTTATGTTTTATTAAATTAGTTGATGGATTAATCAGTTGATTGATTGAATTAATTGATGCACTCATCTAATATTCTGTCTACAATAATTTGTGATATTATTCATGGCATCCAAGGGGTACTGTACCTGTGCACTGGGACTCCTTAATAAATGTCAAGGATGCATCTAAGATAATGTACGAAAACAAGTAAATTTTTAGGCATCAGTGTACCGAGGAGTGAGCAAGCAAGGTTTGGAACCTGCTTAACCTGATGAGGATGGGTTGATTTTGCTGCAACACACATTTCCCATAGACACCTGCCCAAGTGTACTTGGGACGTGTCCTCAACGGGGTAGATTCTTTAAAGTGTAACAGTGCACTTTCCACAAAGAAAATATATAATGGTGTAATGTCATGTGTCCTGTGTGATTTTTATGACAATCCTCAGTGAATGTACATTGACGGGAATGGCACACATTGAGGCTGTTGGATGGACATCACTGTGATCATTCAGTGTGTAATTATGCCATCAGCCTTTCATCAGTCATTGCAAGTATTGGGTGAAAATTACCGCAGGTGATAAGCAGTTTTTAGTTGTGTGGATGGACGTTGATCTGGGGTGGTCTGGGACAAAATGCGAGTAAATTTGTGAGAGGATTTCATAAGTCCCCTAAGCTGCAACACCTCCGTGGATACACTTTGTACAATACCTCTTGACGGAGTGCTACCTCGGAGAATCCGCGTCTGTAAAACTCTTCATTATCTCGCGGGGTGACGGGGAGGCTAATAGAGCGGCAATTTTTCGCCAATTATCCGGAGACGGCGGCTCGAGTGCGCAGACTTTTCCTGGCATGTGAAGGGGGGAAAGACTTCATTTACCACGTTTGCCCCTATACCCTCTCTCTCAAAAGGGATGAGAATGAGATGACACAAACAGCAGTGCGTCGAAATCAAATCTAAGGCTTCCCCGCCGCAGAGGAAGAGTTCCACTGTGCTATTGACTAGGGAAGGACAAGAAAACAGGAGTTCATGTCGAAAGTTGTGGAAAAACACAACAACAACTGTGAAACAAATTGCGGAAGCATTTATCACCATGGTGTGGACAGTTCAGATTTGTGACGGCAGTCGTTTCACTGGCTAATATTGTGGTTTTAATCCCTGTTGGTCTCTCTTTGTGACCTCACAACACAAAGTGCTGGAGGTAACACCTTTACAAGTCACGGTGTCTACCATCAATTAAAGACCAGACTTTATTAAACTGTGTTGATGCTTCATTACTTCATGATCCCGTCTATTTTAACCCATTTCACTTCTTTCTAGGCTTACGTCTGCTTTCATCTCGTCTGATGCGAGAGGTTTCTTCCTCTAGGCAATCGGGGGTAAAATGGGGTTACTGGGAGAAGGGAAAGGGATTCCACACTCACATTTGATGCTGTCCCAAGCATTTCTTTTATACTTTGCACACAGTCTATTACAGCAAAGTTTTTCTATGTTTTACAGAGGTATAGGAGGAACTCTTTGACTAGAGGTCCAGGTTCTTATCCCTCTCAATTTATGAAATCCTGCTTCGGGGGTGGGGGTGGGGGCAAAGGCGACTCTGGAACTCCTTCTGCAACACTTCATTGTTTATTATGGCTTCAGTCCTAGACTCTTGCTGGGAGTCATTGTCGGTGAGATTTTCAGCGTCTGCTCTCTAATGCCTTATGAAGTAGTTTCACTTAAACTTTTGCATGCTTTGAGCTTGCCAATTGGCAAAGAAATCCCCATGGCATTGTACACACTGTCCAAATCCCTGGTACAGAATGGGTTAACTCAGTCGCGGGCGAGTCCTTTGTCTCTGTTTTTTCAAATGTCAGGCAGAGTTTGAACTTGAAACTATCTCGTGATGCAATTGTAGAAGTTGCCCCTTTCATTGCTCATAACATTACAATGATAATTATAAAGATGTTATTGATAGTGATGATAATGATAATGCTACAACTGCTACTGCTACCTCTGCTGTTACTACTGATAATGATAACATTATGGATGTTTATTGTGATGATATTGATAGTGACAGTGCCACATTGCTGTAACTTCTCCCAGTACTCTTTGATCGCTGTATTTGAATTTATAGAGGAAAAAACAAACAAACAAAAAGCTCAAAAACTTATCATCCATTCCTGAATAAAATTTGAGAAATACTGAATATCATCTTTCTCATCTTCGATAGAAATAGTCCCACATTCTCAGTTGAAACCTATCTCATTTTTGATGATGATGAAGTCTTGTATAGCGCTGGTATCCACCAAGTCAGGCGCTCATGACATTGTATTTTTATGCAGGTAGGCCTGTAGGAATTCAGTTTTTCCTGACTTTGTGAATCTGGACCAGATTTTGAGAGATTGAGGTCATTGTGCTTTCTTAAATCGGTCTGCCTCACGGGGGACGATATGAAAAGAAGAGAACTTGTCTTGAGCGGTCTCATAGAAGTTGTGAGAAAGATATGGCCTGTACCGAAGACGCGGCCAATTTCTAAAGAACACCTGCAGCCATGTTGCAGAATAAAATGGGCCAACAGTCTGGATGCAAGGCTACACCTTAAGTTTCTTTTAGAGGGATTTTATCTCCACAGTGATAATCGTATTGGACTTATTTTCCTTGCCCATTCTCCTATGTCCTCCAGCGGTCAGCGAGAGTGGACACAGACCTTTCAAGTGTCTCACTCTTGCATTGTTTCGGTCTTGAGCCTAAAGAACGAGGGGCAGCGGGATGTCCCAATCTTTAGAATGAGAAATCGGCACATGGGCAGGAGAGCATGAGATTAGGGAATCCCTATGGACTGCCCCCGAATTCAGACAAGTGCCGAGAGTGTGCATATGATGCCCCAATGAGAGCTACATTGGTAGTACACACAGTCACCCATAGATGGAAGACCCAAATATGCCCATTTGGCACTTAATATTTAAATGAATGGAATAGAAAAGAAGAGATCAAAACAGCAAAACAGTTTCAAGGCTCGTAAGGAGGCAATTTGATTTTGGATGGGTTTGACAACCCCTACAAGGAGCAGTAAGAGATTTTGTCATGTCCTGCATATGTTTGCAGTGTTTAGACTAGTGTATATGGTTTATAAACTGACCTTTATCGTAAAATATGATAAGATGCAGTCATTATCAGTTCCTGGATCTGTTTTATCACACCCAAGATTAATGGTTTTGAAAGATCCCTCTTAGCTATTAAAGCGGTATGAAAACTAATGATTTTTGTGTGGTGCAAGAAGTGTACTAATTGCAGCAATCAGAAAATCATTTCTCTGTTTTTTTTTTCTCACTCTTATGAACATTTTTGTAGAATAGGCATGCATAAAAGAACATTTCTTCTGATTTTAACCATAGAAATATGAATTGTGCCTTCAAAATATGTAATTTTTCTGTACTTTTTATCAATATTTTTTCATTTCTAAGTAGCTTATGATGTGCTGAGGTTTGCAAACCTTGTGATACCTGTTTGTCTATCGTTACATACACTGTATTTGTATGTAGGTACATAAATGTACATGCATATGTGCCTATATTTGCTTAAAGTGGGAGTCTGAATTATCCTTTTTTCTTCCCCCTGTTCTTGACAGTGAGCTGGCAATTATTTGGATGATATATTTAGCTTGATGAAGAAGAATAACAGTCATGAAATTGGAGCATAAAAGATATTACTGTGCCAAATAAAGCGTGGTATGTGATTTAGACCCCATTTGAGCAGAGTAAATGGTGTGTACTCAAGCAAGTAGAGATATAAAACTCGCTTGGGTACATTTTCACACTGTGAATCGAGGCACGGTGAACGGATGCGATTCGCAGAATCTTGCCGGAAATGAATGCTGCGTATAAATGGCTGCTGGCTGGCAGTGATTTTAACTGAGCCACCATTAGCTCAAGGGACGACAAGATGGCCTGACTAGCTGCTCTGGATGTTTCTCTCTCTCTCTCACTTTTCTGTGCCAGAAAAGATGTCCTTGATATGCTTTTAAAGAAATTGAATGAGCTTGGTTTGTATCAGTGTTAGAGACAAACAAATAGATAGACAGAATTCTTAGAGCTGATATGATGTGTAGTGGACTCGCAATTTCAAAGAAAATGTGATCTATTTGTCAATTCCTGGTTTTGATTTTCTCAGAAATGTGCATCTCTAATTCTCTACCTGACTCTAAACAATGCGATGTTTGTAAGATTTGAGCAGTAAATGTAATGAATATGACAGTCAAGCATGGGATGGGGGGGGGGGGGGGGGGAATCCCTCCACTACAAGCAAAAATTTGATTCATGGTTTTCATTAAACTAGGCTCACCTTTTGTTACCTTCACTTTCTGCAGTCGTGTGAAAGACACATTTTCTGTGATTTGAATGTCCTGTTAGATATATGTGACAAAGAATAGAAGAATTACTTTCATTTGAGTAATTATAAAGTCCTGTCATTGTCCTGGTACACCCCTATGGCCATTTGAATGCAGAATTTCATGAGTGCTGGTGCCCTCTGTGATGAATATCAAATCACCCTTCCTTAACTTGTAAGATTTACTGTAAAACATGATATAAATATTCAGAATTTTTTAGCAAATTGGAGCCAACGGCCTTTTTCGTGTCATGACATTTTCATGAATTGCCACTGGCATTCAATGCATATAGCGTATGCAAGAACTTTTGCGTGCATTTTAAAGTCCGGAATCTTTGGCTCTTGCGAAATTCATTAAATTATAATGCATGTGAAAGTTCCTCATTTTACAATAATGTTATGGTTGTCTTGTCATTGAATATTGAGCACAGCTTTTCTTTTTCATTTTGTGCAGTGGAATAAACAGATGAGAAACTTGACCTTGTCTTATTCCTCAGGATGGCTGTCAAATGTGATGGGGATGGGGAAGGGGAGGGGAGGGGGAGCGGGAGGGGGGGGGGGGGAGCAGGAGGGGAGGGGAGGGGGAGTGGAAGGGGGAAAGGGAGAGGGGGAATCAGGTCTGTATCTTCTGGTATCAATGGCGGAGGGAAAACAAGGTCCTTGCTTGGTTGCAGCTGTTTAAAAATATAATGCCACTATCAGCAGATGCTCAACTTTGCTCCATTTCTGATTGTAGCTATTAAATGTGTATGGTTTTCCTCCATCTGTTTCCAGTTGACACAAACATACACTGGAGCTCTCCATTTAACCCTTTGTGTGCTTTGAGTGCCGAGTGGCTCAGGAAACTTCCATAGCACTGTATTAAATGTCCAAAGTCCCTGGCACTGAAGAGGTTAAAGACTGAACTCCCATCTAATGTAGATCTGAAATCATAACTTGTGTAATGTACATACGTTCTCAAAGAGTGAGGGAGACGAGGCAGGACATTGGTGTTCAAGAAGCAGAAGAAATGTTGATCTGAAATGAAACGCGGCATTAAAAGGATTGACAGCTTACAGATAGAAGCAGTGCATGCTGTAAAGAAATGTAATTGAGAAAAGAATGTCAAAAACAAAGAACAACAGCAAAAGAAGCATAGAGATACACATACTTGTATGTAGGATGGCAGAAAATGATTCTCTCGAGCCAAAGGGAATGATGGGTAGTTCATTACCACTTTTGAAGGGGGGGGGGGGGGGGGGGGGGGGATTACCCCTTATTAAGGAAACCAAAACCCAAAGAGAAATGGGCCATTCTCAGATTAAGCGTTCAATTCCATGTGAGTAAAACCGAAAAATCAACCACAAAGTAATACATTCAAAGATGTGTTTTCGGAAACTTCAAAACCGGTCAAATACGAAACAAAAAGTGGAACATTCTAAATGATGGCCATTCATTGAGTAAAAATGAATTGAAATAGAGCATCATATATGATTTTTGATCACCAATCAGATACGTTACCGCAAATTTACATGTTGTAATGGACTCCTAACTCTGAATTAAATTTATTGTTTTGATCCAATTTCTGTTCAGGAAAAGACATCTGTCCCCCCTAAAGATATTGGGGTTTTTCAAGAGGTAAAGATGTTGTCATCCCTTGCTAATTGGTAGAAATTATTTCTGTGTGGTAGGTTGAAATATGCTTTTTGCTGAAATGAAATATAACCTTAAAATTCACTTTGTATTTTTAGCAAATTTCGCTTACAAATAAAGTTTCGAATCCCACAAATCATGCAAAGGGAACGAGCCTATCTGGAATTTCACAGGAAACAAATATGAATTGCTTTCCTGGGGAAATAACTATTGAAAAACATCGAATCACCTTTGGTAACGTATCTGGTAAAATATAAGTAATAATTTTAGTTGTGTATGAATTAATAAATATCACCTGTTTAATTATTTACCTCATGAATTGATGTGAAAATGAATGATGTAAGCCCAAATTAACCATTTTACACATTGTACGTAATATTTAAACTATGAAATGTAGTGAAAGAGAACCTCAAATGTGAAAGCTGAGTTCTTCATTCACAGAATATTCTCATCTTACGTCTGAATGTATTTATCCATCTGACTATAAATATTCATTAAGTTTTGATGGATAATTCAAACAAGGTTTAAAAAATATATTTTTGCAGGCACTTAGAAGGAAGTAGGTACAGTCTTTATGAACTCGATATGCTAAACAGTTGTTTGACCTATGGTAACGTATTTGGCTCATCCCTTTTAATGAAAATGAATAAATAATTGTTCAACTTATCAATGAATCTTGAGTAGTTCTTCATATGTTGAAAAACACTAGAATAAATATGCAACAGAACGCTGAAACTTTTCTCGGAAGCGTTTCATAAACTACTTTTTACTCTTTCAAAGTTTGGTAACGTATCTGGCGTACCGTAAATGAATCTGTCGGTGAAGTTACAGAGCAATTTCTACTGAATATTCTTCATTTGAACATAACTTTAATTTTTTATGGAAGCGTCATTCTATGTAGAATTGTTTTATGAACACTTTGTTTTACATAACATTATTTGTCACCGTGGGTGCCCTGAATTATACGTAACGTATCTGCTAAATCTGAAAAGCAAAAAACTGATATGCTGAATCTTAGCTTCGTCTTGTAATATAAACGTTCAAAGTTGTTGCATAGAATATGAAAGTGGCTGGGTTTTATAGAATAGAACTTTGGAGTTTATGAGCACACAACGATTTGTTTGTAAAAACATTTACAATTTCTTTTCAGCATTTTGATTATGTGGTAACGTATCTGTCGGAAAACTTGGCATTAAGTTGTGAGACACTGACGCAGAAAGAAAAATCATGTGGAAGTGTTGATCTTTTTCACCTCTCTGTCCTTTTGGTGTAAGAATATAATCCTGAGGTCCAACAAAACGAGGCATGTAATGTGTAGGGATGAATTTTGACCAGATTTGATCCCCAGAAAGCACAAGACCAATGAGCAAAATTCGGTCACGTATCTGGGGTAACGTATCTGTGGTAACGTATATGGTCGATCATATTATTATGAGAGCGATATCTACCAAATATTTCTCACTTGTACTAAACTTTAATGTTGAATCGATGCGTCATTCCGAGGAGTAATGTATAATATACAATTTGTCTGACATTGCAATATCTGTCGCAGTGGGTGGCGTGAAAAGTATGTCACGTATCTGTCCAAATAAAAGTGTAGAAAACCGATATTTCAAACATTGTACCGTATTCTCTAAAAAGAGCTGTTGCACAAAAAATCTAAGTACTTGCAATGTATGAAGTATATCCTCAGGGTTTCATATACACAGGGTCATTGCATAGTCTTGTTATTTTCGCAATGCTGTAACACTAAAGAAACTGGTAACGTATCTGGCGGTGAACTTGGCGACAGGTTTCAAAAGGCTATAAAAAAAGAAGTCAATAAAAATTTTGGAACTTTTTGAGTATTGTGATTAGCACATATGATATGCTCATCGTCCATGAAAATGATATTTGGAAAGTGTGTTTGTGGACGGAGAGGAGCAATAAAACATAATTCTGAAATAGCCGGCGACACTGCGTTTTGGGGGTCTTAACGAAGTTTAACAGCAAAATTTTATACAAAAAGGCAGACAACCGCATTTGATCGTGTTTATTTTTAACAAATAAAGTCCTCGTGATATATTATAAACATTTAAATAGTATCTAATAGGTTTCAGGGAACCGCAAACTGTCATGGAATGTCGGCGACACCAAAATTCCGTATTTGAACGCTTTTACTGAGAATGGGCCAAATGTGGATTGAGTGAAAGCAGCAACATTAGTAAAACACATCAGTAAAAGTTTGAGAAAAATCAGACAATCGATGCAAAAGTTATAAATTTTTAAAGTTTTGGTTTTGGAACTGCTAGATGAGGAGACTACTAGAGTTCATGACATCATGTGTGGACAACAATATAAAGAAAATATAAAGGGAATTCAACAAAAATTCTCTGTCAACTTGATACTGACATACATTTTGTATGTTAAGGGTAGTAATTATTTCCCCTGGTTTTTGAAAGCTGTTAGTCAAGTGCTCTTTCATTATGCTAGAAAAGTGTTTAATGTTTAATTTTCTTTATATTTTCTTTATAATTGCTGTCCACTTGTGATGTCATAAACTTAAGTATTCTCTTCATCTAGCGGTTCCAACACAAAAACTTCATAACTTATGCATCGATTGTGCGATTTTCCTCAAACTTTCACTGATGAGTTCTACTAATGTTGCTGCTTTCACGCAATCCACATTTCTCTTTGGGTTTTGGTTTCCTTTAAGTATTCAGCAGTAAGTGTCTGAAGTGAAAGAGGGAAAGAAAAGACTAGAAGACTAGAGATTTTGAGTGAGAGAGAAAGAAAGAAAGAGCACAACACACAGATTCTCATGATTGATGAGGTTCTCTGCGCAGTAATCTCCTGCTCCGAAAAGACTCTTCCTGAAGAGCCGAGGGCAATAAAAATACAAAATGTTCAGTGTTGCAATCCAGGCGGCATTCCATCTGCACTTGGTGATGTGATAGTGTACACATGGCGCACACATTTTGAACATCAAGTGCCTGCAAACACACTCAATGTATGTTGTCAAAGACACTTTGGCCCTGTATGTGTATGTGTCCAAAGATTAAGTATACCAACAAAGTAAAGAGATACATACTTTGTGTGTGGCGCATAGTACACACCAAGGAAAGACCATGAGAATGGAAAAAATATGATACAGGTAGATAGATATATAAAAATAGATAAATTGGAAAGATATAGACATATAGGTATAGACAGGTTTAAAGATAGATGTATAGAATGGAGGGATATAAAGATCTATGCAGCTAGAGAGATATAAAGATAGATAGATAGAATGGAGAGATATAGAGATATGGTATATAATAAAAGAAATTGACAGATCAATAGAATGCAGAAATATGCAGGTACAGGTAGTTATAGATATTAGTTATAGATAGATTGACAAATAGACAATTAGAATATAGAAGTATAGAGATACAGGTAAATAGATATAAAGATATGTAGAAAGGTAGATGGATAGAATGGAGAGATAAGATACAGGTTGAGAGATATACAGATAGGTGGACAAATAGATAGATAGATAGATTAATAGGGAAAGAAAGGAAGGAAAGGAAGAGAGCAAACTGTGCTTTACAGCATGAAATAAATCACATAGATATTCCAGTTTTCCACGACGAAACGTCTATGATGTATACCAGAAAAAAAAAATGAAGAAAAATGAGGTGTCATGACAGCAGATGTGTTAAAGCAATATATGGATTCATAGTATGATATGAAGTAGAAATATCGGTACAGCAGAAAAAAAAAAACCCAAAGCAAAATCACAAACACCTTTCGAATGAAAAGTGATGTATAAGGTAAAGGTTGGGTGGGAAATGTGTAAGTAAGACAGAGGTTGCCATAATCAACCATTTGAATGAACTGCCATGACCAAGCATAAGTTCCCTATTCACGCTGGACAAAAGTCTGATTCTTGAGCCACCTTGTACCATTCTGATGGTACCTTGTGTGGAGTATTGTACCTAAAGCAGATTGGAACCGGATCATCTTGTTTCTTGAAACACTTGTATGGGCTCAGGATGGAGAGTTCTATGTGCTTTAGGTTGTCTTGGCAAGGCATTACATGAATATACCACCTGTTGAAAGTAGTACTTAGGAGAAATAAAGGCTGCCTCTCAACTCAAAAGCTGATTTGTAGCATCATAGCAGTGATGTAGTATGAGTGCTATAACTGTACACAGCATGAGATAGATATTGGAGGAGGCTTACACATGTAATTCACCTTAATACGTTTCACCATTACCATGGCAACAGATGCGGTTATGGCATGTACAACAATGTACTTGAGTTGAGTGTATATGTGTATGCATGCAGTGCGAACTACTTTGCCATTGCTTTGTACGAAGCAGCTCTTGAAAAGGTTACAGAGCGACCCAAAGTTTTGGCCGTAGTACAAATGATAGGACATAAATCTAGCATGTAGGTGCATAGCTCTGGTAATGGAAACTAATTTAGCGAAATGATTGCTCAGCGGAGGCCCATTAGAGCACCCCCTCTTGTGACAATTGGCTGGTAAAAGTCAGCTCATGAGGGTAACCCTTAGACAGCTCGGGAGAACCGATTTCTCTCATTCATCTTCCAGGGTCTTTCTTTTCTGCATCTGACTTCCTCCGTATGTGGATGGAAGTTATGAATGCTTGTGGGTGAATGATCATGTCGAGGTCAAAGGTCATAATTCCAGTGAAGAATTTGCTGGACCTCCTTTCTTACCTTTTTCTTTTGACAGCGGTTTCAAATAAAATAGCAAATGTGACTGCCAATGTAGTTGCACAGAAAGTTTGTATAATTTTTGGGCAAGACAGTGTTCATGGCATATAGTGAGTGATTACATGTTTGTTTTACTTTAATGAAGAATAACCAGATGTGATTCGACCTTATGTCAGGGTCAGTGTCAGTTCAGGTGAAAAAAGAAACTGAAGTACGTTGTCTGTTAAATCCTAGCCAATGTGTCCCATATGCCATTCTGTACCAAATTTGTCTGCACATATCATCTGATGTGTTCAGATGGCTTTGTAATGTGTAGATTTCATGTTTATCTTTCACTTTTTTTTCTCTCCCTACCTTCTGTCTATCTCACAGATGACCAATGGGTGGAGTCTGAATCCTGCTTTTTGATGAATGAGAAAAAGTCCTGCTTTGTAAGATGTGTTTATTATTTCAAATATATGTAACCATGTTTCAAGCGGAGGCAATAGATGACAGTGATTTTTAGAAACTAGGGGATATTGCATCTGTGGAGAAAGTGATAGCTGATTGAACCTCAGAAAGTCTAGTAGCACTAGCGTAACATGCCAGTATGGCTGTTATAGCAGTCTTGGTCACAGAGTTTCAGAAGTTTTCAAGAAATAACTGGCTATTGAGATGTCCCGATACATTGTGGCATGGGATGAAAGACGATGATTCACTAACATTCCAGCTGTGCCATAAATTTCTCGTCATTTGTCATATATCACCCATTCTTCTCCGATAGGTTTCTTTGGCATGCCTACCAACCCTTCTTTGGGATTAATTCTTCTTCTTTAAAAAGCTGCCCTATTCATTTGCTCCATACCCCCACCCAAAAAAGAAAAGAAAAGAAAAGCAAAATAATGCACTCAGTTTTCCCCCATATATACCGTAGGAGAATTGAGTTACAGAAACATTTCATGGTTCATATAAAACTCACATGTTGTGATATGCTTGTCTAGGTTGGTGCGCTATAGGGTCACCCAATGGTTGCAAACATGGTTCATGTCTTCAGTAAGGGTTTCTGAGCCCGCATTGTAATCACATTATTGTGCGGTACGGTGAGACATCGGCATCGGTGACATTCTGTTCATACCCCGAGGGCGATTCACATTCATGATGTCACGCTCGCCTGAATGTGTCTTCTTTCATTGTCCACGGATGGGAGTCTGTTGCATATGTAGTCGGGAATTATGGATGGTTTTAAGGGAGCAGTGTGGCTACATTATGATCTTTGGTAACCAAGAAAGTATTAGGTTTGAAAAGGATGGTATAGCTTTGGTTGAGATGGGGGATTCAGATTTTATTTTTTTTTTTTTTATAGAATAATTAGGAAGCACTTGATATGAAGTATAAAAAGAACATACAATTCTAAGGGGTATTTAAAGTTTATTTGAGGGAAATTGGTTTTGAAATGGCTGAGATATCCAAAAACAAAGTAAAACAAACTGGCTCTAATTAAAGTTGGGTCCCACCTTTTATTGCAATCTCTTTGTATCTGGATATCTCATGCATTTCAAAACCAATTTTCATCAAATAAACTCTTAAATCCCCTTAGAATTTTATGCTCTTTAATATTTCATATAAATGGTCGCTAATTATCTCACAAAAAGTTTAAATCTGAATCCTCCATCTGAAAATATACCATTCCTTTAAATGAAAATGCAGGTTTTTTTTTTTTCCAAAACTAACAGAGAAGAAAGTAAAGTCGGCTAAGTATGAAATTTGTGACTAGTACAGGTAGTTCGTTGCATTGTGTCATATTTATGTAGTAGTATCTTTATTATTAAAAATATATATAGATTTTTTTTTTTATTGGTAATGGCTCAATCCAAATTTGTCTTGATGTTTTGAAAAACAAACCAAAAAAACAAAACAAGCAGACCTGAAGGGTCAGTTAGTTGAAAGGGAATGCTTGAAGATGAACTGATTTTTTTTTTTTTGTGTGTGTGTGTCTTAAATGGGGAAATAATAAATCTTGCTGTTGATTTTGTACCAAACCAATATCATGCCATAAGCAAATAATCAACGTTGGTGAAGGGGATGGGACAAACTGTCACTTCCGAGGCGATCTGGATGTAGCTATCTTTCTGAAGCGCAGCTGAGGAAAGATAGCGTACACATTCAGATCGCCGAGGAAGTGATAGTTTGTCTCATTGCCTGAAACTAAAAGTTGATTATTTGCTTTATATTCCACATCTAGGGTCCTAGAAATTCCCATTTTATTCCACATCTGAAACCGTTTTAGCTGTCTTTAGGTATCCTTAGGGCTTAGGCTACGTGTGCGCGTAGATGACAAAACAATGAATTTGCTGCGCGCACCGCGCGGCACCGAAGTGAAAGTGCGTTGCACTGTGTACTATCAAGTGACCTAGGTCACATGATAGTCCACAGTGCAACGCACTTTCATTTCGCGCGTACTCATCCTGCGTTAGGACTGTGTGGACTGCGTGGAGATCACCGAAACAAAAGGGACTATCAACATAGAGTGTAACGAACTTTTCTTCTCAGGTGATGTGATGGGCAAAACTACGCTTCATCATGTGATCAGCTCTGGACCAATCCTATTGCAACATTCTTAGTATGTGGAATATAATAAAATATATTGTAGAGGTGTACCTTTGTGTGGAAGTAGCCTTCATAAATTTCACCCCGAGTGACACCTTTCATTAAAGGGACGCAGTCCTCACGAAATTAAAAAAAATATGTTGTTGTTGTTACCTCCAATGAACTACTTTTCATCAAAAACAAACTTTCAAATCACCAAATAAGCTCGTACATTTCGGTTAAAAAAGTGTGACTCTGCAAATGAGCAAGTCTTGGCGGAGAGTCATACGTCATCGATGCCCAACTCTTTCCAGCGGTGTTCTGCTCGTCATCCCTAGTTATTTGTAAATACATGTTTACTATTTATTTTTATATTAATTGTATATATAAACAAGCTTGAAATATTTTGTTTGAAATAATAAAACCACATTTTGTCACATTTTATGAAAAAATCAGATATGATCATTTTGAACACTTAAATTGGTTTTCTGAGGCACGGCTGTCAACTTGAGAGTAGGGCATCAATGACGTTGCACCATTTGGCAGGCTCTTACACGATCGCTTGCAGGAATTATTTTTTAAAAATCGCGTACAGAGAAAATTTTTGATGTCCACGCGTATAAATTGGTGAAAGGTTATATTTTTTACTCTTCTTAATTATCAGTACAGTGAAAATCTCAGGACTGCTGCCCTTTAACCCGTTGAGGACGGACTGATTTTGCTACAACACACACTTTCCATAGACACCTGCCCGAGTATACTTGGGACTCATCCTCAACAGGTTAGAAGACACGCTAACACTATTCTAACATGAAAAATCAAGCCAAAATGTAATTTCAAGATAACCAGAGGGTCCTTTGAAATGGCCTTCTCAACCTGATGTTTCAGATATTAGAAGCTACCATACTAATTATCTGTCTGGAATCTTTTGTAAGGCAGCAAAATTTCTTTAAGGGATGAGTGCACCTGTGACATGAGGAGTGGTACCCAAATAAGCTCCTGTCCCGTGTAAAGGAACACTCCAAATGATTTTCAGACTTCTGCATTGAACAACTATAAGTTGGTTATACGGGATACAGAATTTCAAAATTTATAGTCATTGGGATAAGGAATAATAATGTTTTCTAAATTTATTACAAATCAAAAAGAACAAGGATGATGACATAGCAGCTTCACCATAAGAATGCATGAATGGGGTCTCAAGGAAGCAGAACAAAAGAAGAAAGCGTGCATAGATTCTATATACCCAGGTGGCCATGTTTTCAAAGCGAGCAGGTATTGTAATGGAATTATATTGCTGTATTTCTGAAATATGTTAGCCTCCTACTCATGCATTCTTATGGTAAGCCGCCCGCTCATGCATTCTTATGGTGATGCTGCTATGTCATCACCCGTGTTCAGTGTAATTTGTTTCGAGTTTTCAGAGTATTGATTTCTCTTATCAAGGACCACAATTTATTCCACAAATGTAAACGTGGAGCTGTCGATTTATGTACTCCATGATGTGAAATTACGAATCTCACCTGGACTTTCCCCTTTAATGTTTTGCATGTGTGCTCACGAAGACAAGTGTGGAAAACTTGAAGCCATTATGCTCTTCAGATCTTCCACATACCAGTCCTTCATTTGATGATCTTCCCGTACGTCAAGGTGAAGCATGTTGTCCGTCAGCCGCCCATGAGTGCGATTTAATGAGTTTGGAGGCCGCCGAGTATTTTCAGGGGGGAGATGATGGTGATGGTGATGATGCCTTGGTGGTTGCTATTTGTCGCCCCTCGTGTGAGATATCTCACGGAGTGTCATTCAGCTTGGCACTGCTGCTGCTCTTGTCTCTCACCCCCTGTTCAGACGCAAGCCAATTTATACCAAAACCCGATATACATATAGAAACGACGTATAAAAAATCATCATATAGTCGACAGACCGTTCAGACGCTAATTTCGACCATTCTGGAAAACGCCGTTAAGATGTGCAGTTTCTCACTGCGCATGTTGTTATGGTCATGAGTGACAGGTACAAGGTCACCTTTTGCGCTCACTCCCATTAAGCCCCACCCAGTTGTACCGTTCTATGGTGGCCATACGTTCAGACGCACAATGGACAAGATGGAATGCTGATTCGTTATCAAGTTCTAGTTCGAAACGATGCTCTGACCCATCGTTTCGCTATATGTCGTTTCGTTAGTCAGCGTTCAGACATATAAATTCATTGTATAGCTGTACTGTTTTGGTATCTATATAGCTATACCGTTCTAGTATAAATTTTTTGCGTCTGAACACCCTGTTTAGACACGTGGGTCCATGTGCACCTTAATTCGGTGTCTGGCTGGCATCGACTGGCTTCTTTCAGTCATGATGCGAATGCCATTAAACATCATCATCCTTGGTTATCCCGCTTCATGTCGATTCCAGTGTGGCCTTGTCGCAAGGCTGACAGGCATTTTTCTCCAACCAACCCATACAGAGTATTTCACTTCAATTGCTAATATCTGTGGGTGTGTGAGAGGGCCTTTTTACACATACCGAGTTGCTTAATTGCACATTTGATTACAAACTTGTTTGCAATTGCATTTCAAATCACTGTCTGTTCACACGGAAGAAGAAGCTTTGCAGATTCTGCAGTTTTGAATATCAGCGAGGAGGGAAGGTGTGGCTTCTTTCCAAGTTCCTGTCAATCATTCTTGTAGCCTGTGTAGTAGCGCAGATTTATTCCCGAAGTGGTTGAAGGGACACTTAAGCTCCGCCCCTAAAAATTTTATTGGAGGTCAATCACGTTCACACGCTGGTTTCGTTGCTTAATTCTGGCGAAATGTGATTGAAAAAATTTTCGAACCGTGATTTGAAACTTAATTGTAATTAAGTTTCAAGTCACCCTCTGCGATTCCAGTTTTCATTCACACGGCAAATTTGCTTAATTACGAACTTGATATGAGTTTGCTTGATTACACAATTGTTTTAAATTAAGCATTCTTGGTACGTGTGAATGCCTGGATAGTCTTTTGTGTGTGTGTGTGTGTGTCTGTGTGTGTGTGAGTGTGTGATTACTTCTCAGCTTGCACCTGATAGATATTTAGGGAGGAGCAAACACACAAATATACTGCAGGTAAAGTGAAAAATATGGCTCTCAGCCTGGACAAGAGGCTATTGTCTAGAAATCTATCCTGACCTTGACTCTTTGAAACTTCTGTAGGGAAAATTTTGATGCGATATCATCAAGGGTATTGCCCTTCAGTGTGCAGTGAAAAGAGTGCCTGGGGGGTGTTAATGGTTATTGTTTCATTCTAGCTTACCACAACATATTACCTGTCAGTTGTTTAACAGCTGGTGTAAAACATAATTCCTCTCTTGTGTTTTATGCAAAAATTTTCGCACAAGACAAGAAATATGTGACAACAGTGCTCAGTAGCAACAAGGGGGTGTGTGGCACCTCCGTGGTGGCAATAATGTTGCAGTGCTGTAGCACACATTGACCGTTTTCACACGAGCGGAGAATGTGTCATTTGATTGAGGGTTCTAGTGACACAAATCATAATTCCAATAAAGCAATTTGGCTTTTTGTACGCCAACTACAATCACGGAGGGTATTTTGAATTGAGCGATTCAAAATATGAATATTATGCAAAAATTTCAAATTTCCAGTCATGTGACAATTCGCCTAAATGATGGAACATAACAGTCCTGTGCACGGATTGACTTCCAAATTTTGTTATGCGTGCCTTAAAGGGATAGTACAGTATTGGTGGAGATGAGAATTGGGCTTTTAACTTTTTGCGAGATACCAAGAAAACACTTACAAAATAGTACAGAGCATACCATTTTAAGAGGAATTCAAAGTTTATTTGATGAAAATCGGGTTTGGAATGACTGAAACATCCAAAAACAGAGTAAAACAAAGCAATCGTAATTAAGTTTGGGTCCCACACTTTACTAGAATCGCTCTGTTTTGGATATTTCAGCCATTTCAAAACCAATTTTCATCAAATAAACGTTGAATTCCTCATGGAATTACATGCTCTTTCATATTTCATACGAGGTTTCTCATTATCTCACCAAAAATGTTAGAAACCTGAAATTAGGTCTCAACCAAAACTATACGATCCCTTTTAAATGCATGCACTGCATGTGAAGCTGGGCAGCTGTGCTGTATTATAAGTGTGGAAAGCCAGACCTTAATTTTTATATTACACAACAGATTTTAAAGCAATGTGTATGAATGTTCAATTTGTGCATGAAATCCTTTAAATATACCCACCTCTTCACGAAAGAGAGGATGAACACAAGAAGAAATGCCACCGGCAGTAAAGTTACCGTTACCGCTACTACTGCTTGTGAGTCTGGCTGAACAGCAAAAGGAGAAATTCAAATTTGCCACTCTTATGGCTTTGCGAGCTCCATTCGAGAGTGATTGATAGATACTCAGAAAGAAGCCACACCTCCTTTCTTCACTCTGAAATGCAAAACGGCAGAATCCGTGAAGCTTTCCTTGATCATTTGTACAGACGATGATTTCAATAGCGGAATTGTAATTCAGCAGTCCAGTTATTAAATTTCTCTGCTCGTGTGAAAACGGTCGTACCTTGCTTTCACTCATACCGAGAGTGCTTAATATTGAATGCTGAGTTACAACCATGATTGCGATTACAATTTGAATCATCGTTCATTCATACGACTAAGGAAGGCTTCGCAAATTCTTCAGTTTTGAATTTCAGATTGAGAAGGGATGGTTTGTCTTCTTTCCAAATTTCCATCAATCACTCTTGAGCTGTAAGTAGCGCGCGCTTTGACTGCAGTGCAAGTGTTTGAGGAGGTCGGTCTTTCTGCGGAAATGTTTGAAAGGTCACTGAAAGCTCCGCCCCCCAAAACACAATTTTGTTTCACTGCTTAATTCTGGTGAAATGTGATTGGAAAACGCTTCTGCATCATCATTTGAAACATGACTGGAACTACGATTCAAATCACCCTCCGCGATTCCAATTTGCATTCACAAAGCAAGAATGCTTTCAAATTTGAAAAACAATTCTAGTGTCATGTCGTTGCAATCGTGTTTCAAGTTCATCACTCGGTAGGTGTGAAAGCTAGGCAAATCTCTCTCATCATGGGTCACATGATTTGCTCAAATGAAAAATGTGCACCTTCAAAATATTGGCATGTATCTCTGGCTTGTGTCACACACAATACTTGGTCATTAAACAGTCCCCCTATGCAATAAAAAACAAAAACAAAGATCATCTTTCCCTCTGTGAATGAATGCCATAAAACTGTGAGTTTATTACAAAAGTAATACCCATATTATACAGTCATAAAATTCATCCAGTTCCATCGACCTCAAAAGCAGTTCAAGAGCACCTCTTGCACACACAATCAACTTGTGCAGTGATGGCCGCCCAGTATACAAATGACGCACAGGTCTGAGTGCGTCAGTCGGAATTGTGTGCATAAGGTAACTATGGAATGCTTAACCCACGAGGCGAAGCCGAGTGGGTTTAGGCTAAATTCCATAGTTACCGCATGCACACTATATTCCGACTGACGCACGAAAAGACATGTGCGTCATCTGATTTATAGAATGGGTAATTTTCTTGTCAAAAACCCATTTTTCTATCGTGTTACCTGATGACAAAATTACTGGATGCATTTCCTTTTGGCTTGCCGTAAACGAGCATGCATCAGTTTTTACTGGACGCACGGCCAGCCATGCGTCAGTATTTACTGGACGCATGGCCAACCTGAGTGCGCGAATGCTTGCTTAGTGCGCAAACCTTTGTTACAAGTACGCGTACTCTTGCTACAAATGCGCGATAACATGTTTACCACTACGTAGCGTGCGGCCAGTAAAAATCAACTCATAGCTCTCGACCAATCAGATCGCAGGATTCTCGCTACCCATTCTATAATACCAGTTAGCTATTCAAATTTCTAGGAATATGTAGTGTAATTATCAACAGCACATTTGAACTTTGACCCATGAAGTCTCAGAAACCCCTTGTTGTTGTTGTTTTTTGCTCTATTTTTGTACTATTGTTACTGTTTATTTTTTGATGTTTTGTTTTAAAAAGCAAAGTAAAAAGTTCTCTGTCAGTTGAGCCTTTTGTTGTTCATTAATGTATGTAAAACTGTTTGTTTTGGTCACAGCATTTGAAAAGGTTCTTAACCTGTTCTTTCCGGGAACTGGGTATACAAGGTTCCTGTATTATAGCATCAACTCATAGACGGGTGAACCGGTGAACTCACATCATATGGTATAAAATTTGACGGACTGTCTATACAAGCCGTGCTACCCTGACTGGGACACAAAGGAGAAATTGGGGGGGGGGGGGGGAGGCAAGGGACGAGCGATTCCCATTCATACACCTGTTTACAGCCACTAAGGTGTCAATATTTTTCGCCTCTGTTTTCCCATCTATTGTTGCACCGATGTTTCGACATTGTTGGACAAACAAATGTTCCATTCTTGGTGGCGCTGCAAAATTTTTCACATACTTGAACATGCATTTTCTTATTTTTTCTTGTACTTTTTTCACAAAATACAAGAGGGGACATCTTTGTGACAAATGCAAATGGGCGGACTCTCTTTGAATCAAAGTGTGATATCAGCACATAATAATGATGATGGGTTTTGTGTGGAGACACTTTGTTCACTGCTTGTGATGCAACATTATGATGGTCTTATCATATGTGACCCACCACAAGAAAAGGATCCTAATTCGCTAACGGCTGAGCCGAGAAAATCGAGTTTGAAGTCAGATCATCAAAATTGGTGAAAACGATTGGATTTTTCCTTTGGGTAGGTTTTTGTAGTCTAATGTATCATCTATCATCTGCCGAAATTTTGAAGCTAAATGATCAAAGGAAAGGCAAGAAATTAGCGTTTTTCTGGGCCATGATTTTTCGACTTTCAACGGAACAGAAACATGTCCGAAGATTTGGATTTAGCGCTGCAGCTAGACTCCGCCCCTAGCAACGAGGGAGTGATGTTATTGGTCAGTGCGTGGCATCCTTGTTACTGATTGGTTGTGTGTAGACCGCTGGTGCTAAGCTTGAATGAACATCGCGGAGGTTGCTATGAGCAGACCTTCTGTTGTCAAGAGGTGAAAACTGTCTTGTCTCCCCTTGATCATGATAGCGTCAAAAGGAAAACTTTGAAGGCATTTTTTTCGAAACACTGATTTCCTAAACCACTCGACATGCGCTAATAAGTTCATCAATATCTCCACAACCAAGCAATTTTAGGAGTCGTGTTATATATGAAAATAAAGTGGAAAAGTAAGGGAATAAATTCAGGTCATTTTCAGAAAATTGTCCTCCCCTGACTTTCGGATCCTTTTGTTGTAGCGGGTCACATGCATACAGAGGTGCCAAACGCCCACCGTGAGCTTTGTGCATTTCGAGTCAGTGTAGATACGCTGACATGTGCGCTGCATTGCCTTAAAGGCTCGCTACTGGTAAATCTCACAGTCACAGCCCATACCGCATGCTTCCCATTCCCCTAGTCTTACCAGGATTGCGACCTCAGAAGTGCAGCGCAACTTTCCGACTCACAGCCTTAAAAAGAAAAAGAACAGAAAAAAAAATATTGCACAGAGGACATGGATGTGGAGTCTTAGCCATTCCAACAAAATTCCATCTAATAAGGACGGAAATCGGAAGCCGAGTTAGCCATGATGGAAATGATTCTTGATGGAAATTGGGAAAGCCGGTGGTAAGCTGTGTTGATCTGGTCGTTTAAACTCCGCGAGCACCCATCTAGTTGCAATGAAGTTGTGCATTTGGGCTAGTAAGCGCCGTAACGAGTTTCCGAATTGTCGTTACTGGGGGACCAAATGTTTGGAGTCGTTACTGGGGGACTGAATATTCAGAGTCTTCTTTCTCTGTGGCATAAAAATCTTGATCAGTTTAAAAGTGCTGTGTCTATAATGTGTACATGAGAACTTACGTTTTGACTTCTGTATTTAAAACAGTATCAATATTTAGAATGTATTTCAGCTTATTGGACATCTACTGAACATATATGTAGGATTAATCAGTCCATGTTTATTGTTTTTTTTTTTCCTCCAAACCTGATTAGCTATTTAATGTAGATATGATCCCAGTGATATATTTTTTGTCTTGAGCTCTCTGTCTCTCCTTTACTGGTCATTGCCTCTTTGTATTCTGTCCGTATGATGCTGGACAAGGGAGCGGTCATAGCCTCATAGGTTAAAGGCATAATTTTCCATTTGCAGATGAAACAAAAACCCAGCTTTAGTGCTTCAAAATAGTTCTAAAATGTAAGTTAAGGTAGAAACAGCCAATGTAAAAATTCGAATCGGTATAATTTTTGTTAAGTATAGTTAAATAATTATACAAAATGTGAACAATAGTTCTAATAAGAATGTTTCTAAACCAAACCGTCTACAGTTATGGTTTATTGAGAAAAGAAGGCGATATCTCATTATATCTTAGGCTTTATGGGAAAACCTTTACATGGTAGGATACTTTGTGATACAGGCGGCCTACACATTGTACATTGTATGCATCAAATGTGATATATCCAACATTTTTGAAATCATTGCCCCCAATGGTAAACAGTACAGTGTTGTACCTCTAATGCTCAAGTTGCTGATCCAGTCCGGGGGCAGCATCACTTGGTTTGACAAGTTCTACATGCCCTCTTGGAAGCTTCCAAAGGTAGCAGTCTTCCATGATGTGACGCAGGGTTTGGTCCGGATGGCCGCAGTCACCATGCCAGACTATTCAAGAATCCTCATTTCTGTAGACCATTTATGTGGAATGTAACCAGTAATATTCATTGATCAATGTGATAGAAATATATGATAACAATTCTAGAAATATTTTAACAACAATTCAAGAATATTGATATGTTCTGCAATATTCAAAATACATGTTTGCAGACACCCCCCCCCCCCCAAACACAAACACACATAGACAGTAGTGGTAGAATGATCCTTTTTCAGATAAGGTTTTATACTGGCTCGCATGGCATCATTAGTCTGGATTAGTTCTACTCATGACAGCGTGATTTCTTTTTTAACGCTTTTGTATGCCGGAGCTGTTATTGGTTTTGTCACCTGTTTCAAGTATGATGTGACTGCTCCATCAGCAGAGGTTGGCAACATTTAGAATTGATCCACCGCATCATTGATTGGTACTGTATCTCTAGATTGATAATGAGACTGGGACAACATTCGCACACAGATATGCAGCAAGTGAAGATGATCGATTAGGATGCTAACCCATGTTTAAAGTTGGAATACAACTATATTCACATTTAGTCTTTAACAAGAAGTTCACGACACAAAGCTGCTTTGCATTAAACCTTTAAAGCGTGAAAGCAAGGTAATCATCTCGCCCTTGGCCCCCCCCCAAAACTAAAAAGGACAGAAAAAGAAAAGAAGACAGATATATTCGGGGGAATCATTTCCAAATTTGCCAGGCCGAAAATTTGCAAAACTTTATCTACTCCCGTCCATTGTGCTGGCAAGCTCAAGGTTAATGCGTTGTCACATTTTTAATACGTCGTGAAAGGCGCATGCTGCCATCTGATCAGTGTTCCCCGCGATCATTATCGCAGCCCTCAAAAGTCGTCGTTGGCCCTTTGCTGAATTGTGATCAGTCTTGGAGGGAGATAAAAGTGCATCCCCGCGGGCAGTATTCCCGCACAATTCCTCCGTTCCATGATTGATGAACGAGTGCACGCACAATGTAAACCCAGCAAAATGCCCCCAAAAGAAGACTCTTTCTACTATTTTCTGCAACAACTAATGGGGGGATTTAGACTTTTTGTGTCTGCGTTTGTGTGTGTGTTCAACAGAAACCTTCAAAGAAACTGGAATGATGATGACTAACTGTATATCTCACAGTGTTAGCCGCGCTCGTCCACAAAATTTCACGACAGGGAAATAAAATCTTCATTTTGCTTTTAAAGAATTAGCAAAATCTCACCAAGATACCAGGCCACTTTGGGGAAATGTAAATGGAGGTAGATATTCTGTTAGGAAGGATGTGTACTTCACAGCAAATCAGCCTTGATTTTTGTTTTCTTTAGTCGAATCTTTGAAGAAGAATTAAAGAAAAAAAGGGTGATTTCCAGATAATATGAAAAGTTGTGACATTTTCATACATACTCATCTCACAGGAATGACCATGGGACAGTGTTGTGATCATCCAACCTGGACTGGTCATCTGTTGTACATATCGTGTGTGATGGACAATTGACTGTCTGATATTGTGTGTGTTGTTTCAACTATCCAATTTTTTTTTTTCAGATTCTCTCATTTTTTTTTTTCTGCTGTATTTTGGTCACAAACGAGATTCCACAAAATTGCTTTTTTCCCCCCCTCCTCTAAGATTAGAGAGAATAAAAACAGGTATGTTGCTATGACTATGGGACTCTCAAACTGCTTTGCAGACTCATTGACATGGGAGGGGGGTAAAGGGAGGCGGTTCTACTCAACCCTCCCCCCCCCCCCCCCCCCCCCAAGGTTCTGCTCAGATGAATCTGGCTGTCCTAAAATCAAGAGACTGGTTTCACCATCCCAAAATTGCATGTGTTTTCTGAGTCTATGCTAAAACATATGCTGTATTATTTATATTTGAATTCAAAAGAGTGAATTTCATGCCTCCTATTAAGGTGCATTATATTGAGTATTTCCCCCTCATCAAAGCCACAAATAATCAGTTTTTACACGCTGGTATCACTTTAAATAGATAATTTACCCCATATTCATATTAGAGCGTTTGGTACAACTGAGGAATGGTTCTCAGACTTTTCCATTCTGCTTTACAGGAGAGAGACATTTAGCAACAACTCAACTCAGCATATGGTGTATTTTTCCATAGAAAAAACAAACAAACAAACAAATAAAACAAAAGTGAGCTATCATCTTGTTTTTTTGAATGATAAAATCAGCAGAACAGGTTGTAGTCCTCGGAAAGAGATGGAGGGGTAACCGGCCCTATCAAAGACAGAAAAAGATTGAAGAGAAAGATTCAACAAATCCGGTGCATGGGCTTCGCCCCCTGATTATCATCATTGTTCCCTCTTGTCATCGTTGTTAACATCAAGAGCAGTGCATTATGGAATGCTAATCCTCCTTTCGCAAAAGGGGAGGCACGGAGTTGCCCCTGGGTCACATTTCTGAGCTGGCGTTGTGAGGGGAAGATTACCATGTTTGTTTTGATACCGATCTATCGATCGTTTATTAGACGGCAATTTAGCGGTGATTATAACCCGCCATAATCTGATGGTCCCAGTGTATGATATTTCTGAGATACATGAAAGATTTATGGCGCTATTCCCAATCTGCCAGTTCATACCTGATGATGCATCTTTGACTGAAATCAGATTATCAAGCCGAGCATGAAAGCATGCATTGAGGGTCCTGGCGAATTGGTGGGGGGGGGGGGGGGACAGTTTGGAAGAAGGCGCAGAAGTAATCCCCAAACGATTTCCATCTTTCCTCCGCTGCTGTGATCAGGAGACAAAGGATGCGCCTAAATTGTGCTCATCCTTCATCCTTTAAATGGATGTACCTCCTGGTCTGTGTTCCCAGGTGATGCTACAAGGTCGACGCCCTCAAAGATATTCCTCCCACGAACAGACGGATCGAGATAACTCCAGTGCCATCAGTGGACAATGGATTATCACTTTCCAAACGTCATCACATCAGAAAATCTTCAAATGGCGTTCTCAAAAATTATCGGCGGACACTGTTATCTCAATCTTTCCATCCTCTCTTCTATAGAATGATATTTTTCAAAATAGTTGTTTCATCAAATTGTTTTTTTATCCATCGATGGGATTGATTTCATATTGTGTGGCATTTTAGTCCCTTCTGGATCTTATGATTTAAAGATGTTGTCTCATCTTGTGTTACCATGTACAGTTTGTTTAGGGCTATGACGTATCCCTCAGTTACAATTGTGTACATACATTGTATCAGGGCATCACAAAGAATTTTTTTTACCACTTGCCTCAATGGGCTTTTTTTTTTTGCAATTTGAGGTGTCCTTTGTATATTACATTCAGCAAACAAGCACTAATTTGTTCTTCTTGTCCAAAAGTGAGCTTCGGTTGCCCTGTGTGTATATGTGTTTTAATGAGTATCTGACATTGCACTTGAGAAAATCCAAGCTCCAGATTCTGAAAATATTGCACTATTTCGAAACATTGAGCTGATTGTGAAAACACCTACTATGAATTACATAGTTTATTTATCAAATACATCAAAATTATGTATCCTCTTAAACTGTTTTTCGAGATCCAAGAATCTTAGCTTGTTTGATGAAGTTACAGAGGCTGCTCCTCAGTACTGTTTGAGACTCCGTCGACCCATTTGTTGCAAATCAAAGAGCATTACATGCAAGGTCACATTTTATCACCGGGTTAGGGGTCAGGAGTAATTAGGTATTAATGCTTCAGGGGCAGGCTGGTATGACCTTATTCCTACACAGAAAATATTAATTATCCCCGTTGGAAAAAAAAAAGTGATTATAATGAAGGCTATCAATCTCACCAAATACATGAGGATTTTGAGGCCAACTGGAGGTCAATTCCATACATCTGTAATCCAGTATTTGTAAGGTGTCACTTGCATTCCATTCATGATGCATGTGGGTCAAAACTGCAGGAGGGGGGGGGGGGAGGGGGCAAAGGCAACCAAAACAAAAACAGAAACAAAACAAAACAGGAAAAAAACAATCTGTCAAAGAAAATGTGTCAAATTGGCGACAATCACTAATAATCGTTGGAAGGCGGTTGTCACAAGGTGTTTAGTAGAGATTATGAACAGAAATTATATTGCGGTGACCCTGGTTTTTAATACCGAGATTTCGGTGAACGATGATCTGGTGGCCGCACCCCTCCTTTAAAGCCAAGCTCCCTCTGGGTCTTTGGTTTTTGGTGGTCGAGGCGGGTACAAAGGGGTCTGGAACTGGGCTTTTCAACCAACCTGGGAATATCCAATGGTAAAAACCACTTCTCTGCAAAATATTGACAAAAGATATTCCCCCCTTCTCTCTATGACAAATGTGCAGCCACTTTTTCCCCCTCCTTTTCTTTCTTCTTTTCTCCAAATTTTTGTTTGCCAAGCATTGCCTGAAGAATAACATTGATTAATTGCATTTCTGGGACAACCAATCTTTTAGCAGTTTGTGTGAAGGGATCTGAACTTCTCTCTTTCTATTGTCCATTACCATTTTTTTTTTGCTTCGTATCATATAATTCTTATTCCATTTTCTGTTGGTGGTTGTAGGCTAGTGTTGAAATTGGAAAGACTGTTTTTCTAATAGATTTCTGATAGGATACAATGAAATGAACGTGCCATGCTCTTGGTGTATCAAAAAGGGGGGGGGGGGGGGGGATGGGGGTGAGGTTCTTTCTTTTTTCTCTCATTCTTTATCCCTTCTCCAATTTTTCTCTCGCTTTCATAGTGCTGCGGGCTACAGTTGCTGTTCCGCAAACAGAATTTGGTGCAGGGGCTGGAGCAAAGGGACCCCCCTTTCCTTTCTGCGATTTCTGCGATCGACACGGCAATTTGGTGTGTGAAGAGAACTGATTTCGCCTCCTTTTGTGGGCATGCGAGGCAGAAAATGCTTTGTTGTGTCTCTCCACAATTACACTTTATTTTGGCAGTCCTCGCTCTGATCCATCCTTCTTTCTTTGCAGGTTAATTGCACATAAATCATCGCGGATGTTCGATTCGTGCAGCATCTTCCTGTTCTTCATCTTCTCTTTTCGGGCGTGTGTATGCGGAGGAGGGAACGGCGTGTGCAGCCAACCAGCGTAGCAATAGCATCGAGACGAGAGGGAGATGGTAGTTCGCAAAACGTCAAGCGCAATAATCGTGCCCTGACAAGATCGCCAAAAGAGGTCCGGGAAAAACGATACCAAAGCCACTTTACTCTCATTAATTCCTGCTCCCTATGCATGCATCTCACGATCCCGTAGTCTGCACTCCCTTTTCATTTCGGAATCGTATCTTCATCCGGATCCAACCATCCGCTGGAATTCCCTCTCAATCGGATGTTCTAACTCTGCTGTGCTCACTGAGGAAGTTGGATTTATTTGTAATTTCATTTCATTTTTTTTTTTTCCAGTGGAGTGCTAATTTGAGCGGACCGTGTTTTGCCGTATTTGCAAAGCGAAATCTGTGACGATCTCATCCGACCTCTGTGCCGAACCATACAACGGAATTGATTTCTTTGATTGTCTGTGACACTATCGGAGTACTTTTGCTGCGGAACCACCTTGCAAATCTTGATACAGACGACGAGTGAGTACTACTCTTCCTTCTCTTTTCTTTTCTTTTTATTGATCACTCGTGTTTTATTTAGTCAAACATTCTAGTGTATTCTTGCGCAAATGTTTGTCTGGAGTCAACACAGGAAAAGCTTGAAAAACTGCTCTCATCACTAGCAGCGGTCAACACTCGACAAAAAACAACCAAAAAAATTACTGAAAAACCTTGAGCCCACCGAAGTGTCTGTGTGTGCTTGCCCTGTTTCTTACTGCTGTCTGATGTCGTCCAAAGAAGGTAGCGTGGGTAGACATATAAACTCTAGGAGGAGCTCACCAACAGGTCACTGCACTGGTATGGCAAGAGACTGGATTGAGAGAGAGAGAATGCAGGGGTAAAACTCCCTGCACAAATGTTGATTTTCGCTCGGGCAAATATGATGATTTCTTGCTCAAGTATCTGCCCAGATATTGAGCTAGCATTATACGCGAAGAGAACGGATGCAAACTTCTCCCCCCCCCCCAACTCCATGCTTTCATTGGCCATTTTGATTAGTTTTGTGTGTGATCACAGGACAGACAGGAGAAGAGTAGGCAGAGTATTCTTTGACTGTCATGTTTATATTGTTCTGTCCACGTAACGCTCATCCAAACATACAGTTGTACACTCCCTTTTCTATAGCCCCACATTTCATTTTAGTTGACCTAATAGTGTGTGTACATGTGTATGCAAGAGAAGAGAGAGAAGCGGGGGGGGGGGGGGGGGGGGGGGGGTGGGGATTGAGTTCTGTTATTATTACAAATTTGACATTATTAGAATATAGAGGTGCACTGTTGAAAGAAATTGAAGACATTCACTACCTTCCTTTTCAATGAATAATTCTGTGTGTCAGCCCAAATTTAAAGTGCCGGCAGATGGCCGGCATTTGGAAATGCAGGTCCAGCAAATATTTTGACACTGGACAGCTAGCAATTACAAAAGCAGTTCAAGAAAGGAATCCACCCTTTGCTTATGAACTAAAGCACTTAGAACTATTAACAAGGCAAAGTTAACATTAAAGATACTGTTTGTTAATGTTGTGAATCAGTCTCAGAAATTGTCATACTGACAAAAGCAACTGTAGGCCTATGCTGATGTTCAAAAGCATGAAAACAAATTCCTGCACACAAAAGTTTTGAGAATCATACTCTTGAACTTGATTTGGACCATGAACTGCATTTATTCCAACAGTACTGCCTATGGAAATTATTGAGTTTGGTTCATCTGGTCACTCACAAGTTTCCTTATCCCCCCCCCCCCCCCCCCTCCCCAACTATTTAGCATTAAAGTGTGTATCTCATTGGCTTGAAGACTAGGTGGCATCCTGGGGGCCCCATTTCATAAAACGTTGATATGACAGCAATTCTTGCTGGAATAGCAATTGTCATGGTAACAACAAGAAATCCAGCTTCCTGATTGGCTGTTGCTATTGGAAGTTATCATTCCAGCAAGAGATGCTATCCTAACCTCTTTTATGAAATGGGGCCCTGGTGGTAACTCCAGTCTCGCTGGTCATGAATTGATCGTGGAGACATCTCTACTTTGTCTCCTGGAGACATCTCCACTTTGTCTCCTAGAGACTAGCCTGGTCTCTGGGGAGTCGCAAGAGATTTGAACATGTTATTAATTTTTAAAAAAAAAGAATTTTTCCAGTCTCCAACTGATGTCGGGGATGTCTCTGCGACGTCTCCCTATTTGTGGCCAAGTCGCAAAGACTGATTTTGTCCTGAGGTCTACGAGACTTTTCCCTGACCTTGCGGAAGCCCATTGGTGACCTACTGGAGACACCGCAGAGACATCTCTGTGACTGAGAAGGTGTCTCAGAGATGTTGTGCCGATGTCTCTGTGACTACTGGGCAAATACATTGTAACCTCATTTGGAGATGTTTGGGATGTTGCTCTTGAGTTGCCTTCTATGTTAGGTGAGAGCTCCAGCCATTTCGTGGTCTTTCCGATTGCACGAGTTGCGGTGACTGATCAGTGGCGGCAGTCATGGCAAAGCCTCCTCTAGTGAGCTAGGCCCTTATTTGCTGTCAACTCTGAATTTTCCACACCTTCATATTTGCACTTTTACAAAGACTGTATGGTAGCATGTGCAACCATGCAGCTCAGAATTATCAAATGGGCAGCAATGTTCAACAGTACATTGAATAATTAGAATGAAAATTAAAAACATGAGAAAAAACCTATTGGAAGGGAATCTAGACTAAAAAAGGTTTTGTCAGAATGTTGCCTGTTTGTGCATGTGTGTGTGAACGCATTTGCGAGGTAGGGTCAAGTGTGTACATGTATGTGTGTAGAGTGAGTGAGTGTGTGTATTTGTGGGAGGGGCCATTTGTCTGGTAAGGGGTGTTTGATAACAAGAAAAAAAATGGATGGGTCATCCTAGAATGCATTGGAGGCCTTTGATATCTAACAAAAAATGGACAGCCTCTTTTTATGAATGACAGTCAATATTTGCATTCTAATTCTGTCCTCTTTCCCCTGTGCTTGACCCATATGTTATACATCACTCTACATCTCTCTGTCTACCTATTTATATCCACGGGTCACTCTTTAACATACACATATGTTTTGATATTCATCTTTGAACTTCAATTATCTTTCTTTTTTTTTCCATCTTTTCTTGCTCCACATAATAGAGTAATATAATGTGTATCTCCATATTTTCGCTTACAAGCGTGACTGAAAGTTTACATTTGTGTGTGTCTGTCTGTATGTCTATGTATGTCTGTGTATGTGTCTGTATGTCTGTGTGTGTGTGTGTGTGTGTGTGTGTCATTGTGTTTGTTTGTATTGTAGGGTGATGTGAGGACAAGGTGAGAAGTGGGAGGGACAGCTTGGACACTGGGAGGTGACATTTTGCCAGCTAGCCTTGTGACCTGTTGTTTGTGTAGCTGTCCAGGGTACAGTGATACCCTGCTCCCCCCCCCCCCCACACACACACAGGCACACTCCCCTCTATGGTACTGTAGCTGCCTACAAAAAGAAAAATATTATGAATGGATGAATACTCCTCCCCACCTATTTGTGTCAGGTCCAAGGTCGTGATTGATTATTCTACTTCCATTGTCGATCGGAGGCGATAATAAATTGGAATGAGACTCAAATAGGGGATGAAAATTGGTTGGATGAGGTATATGAAGAAAAAGAATGTGGTTAATTAAGGCGAGGAGCTATATGAGGGAGGGGGTGGGGCAGGGGGGAAGGAGAGTAATACCAGTGGTATTGGTGGCCCCTAGGTGCCTGGGAGAAGTGGGTCAAAAGTTCATTGTGTGGTTGAAGATGCATTCTTGGCGGTATCATTACGCTGACAATCTTGGAAAAGGTGAGGCACTGCGTGTGCAGAGCTGGGGTATGACATGTACCCAACAGAATACAAGGTTAGGGTGCTCCTTTGCTTATCTCCAGTGTTCTTTTGAGTAAAGATGCTTTATAGGAACACATTCTATGAAAACGTGTGCCATACATACATTTAATTTGGATGAACTTGGATAATAAATTCCTCTCAAAATTGTATGCTCTTTCATATCTTTTAAAAGTGGTTTATTTCATAAAAACCAGTTTTGAAATGGCTGAGATGTTCAAAAACAAAGTGGTCCCAATAACAGGTGGTCTCACCCACCTCACCCAAAACTATACCATCCCTATAACAATGCAAATGATCGACTTTAAAGTTTTTAAAACAATTATGCTTGTTGATTTGTCAAAAATCAAATCATCTATAAAGTGACTAAACTCTTTATGTAAAATTAATGTATTTCGTCCTATAATCTGCGAGATTGCGCAATCATGAGATGCGTGCTTCCCAATGTGAAATTTATATATAAAACGGCTTCCCCTCCTGATCTTCATGGGTAGTATACAATAATTATATTGCAACATTAGCAACTGGTTGTCAAGCAACATTATGTCAGTTTGACCTGCAATCGTGTAGATTAGGATATAAGGAAATACCATGATTGTCACCAGTCTACCATTATTTCAAAATTTGATCTTCACCCGTTGAGGACGAACTGATTTTGCTATAACATGCAATTCCAATAGACACCTCACCTGCCCAAGTATGCTCTGACTCATACAGGTTAACAAGTTACACAATTTCATACTCTTGTAATAGAATTCATGATTTATTTATTCATTCATTCATTCATTCACAAATTTCCCATTCATTCACAAATTTCCACTTCATGGCGTGATAACGACATTTACAAATGTCAAAATAATTTATCATACTGTGCCCTGAAATAGTATGATCGTCATAAGTACGCATCATTCTGATTGTTGTAATCAGAGACTGTGAGTGAGAAAAAAAAAAACATTTAAAATTTCTTGTAGGAGACATTTACTCATGGAACAGATTTGTCCTCATCCAGTCTGTAGTGGCAATGAGGAAATGTGGTACTTCTGACAGAGTTCAGTATTTCCTTGTTCCATACAATTTTGCTTTGACATTGCACAATTAATGATGCAGAAAATTCATCAAAGTGTGTGACTCTGTTGTGCTGTTGTTTGTTTGTTTTCATGATGAAGAAAATTCATCAAAGTGTATGACTCTATTGTGCTGTTTTTTTTTTTTAACTAGCGTTCCGTACAACTATCGAAAACAAAAACGAAAACATGTGAGTCATAGAAATGTGGACTGCATAGTGAATCAGTATGATTCTACACCCTCATATAGAGAAAAGAACAATACATCGTCTGGAAGTCATAAAAGTGTATCACAGTTTTCAACAGAACATATGCAGACTCTTGACGGATTGGCTAGGGGTTTAGGGGGAAGAAATATGATGGATCGGGTCTCTTGAATGAACCCAGAGTACAGGCTACATTGTCATTGGAGTATATTAAATACATCAGTCTCAAGCTGGGGGTCTTCTTCCTCCTAGATGCCATTTATATCTCTCCTGCAGTATCAGTCAGTGGGATATATTTTGATTGTGCTGTTGTCACGAGTATAGCCATGATAAAGCATAATGCTGTGTGTGCATCCTATATTCCACTACTCTTCCAAAGTGCACTCGTTGATTTTTTTGGTTGAAAAATGAGCAGTGGAAAACAAATGCACGCACTCCCTACAAATTGCCGACAAAGTTGTCCATCATTGTCTGTATGTCATTAATATTGGGATTGTCTAAATGCAATTGGTTTAGTAGATAAGGAATGAAAGGTGAAAGAATAATATGATAATTAAAAAAAAAGACACTTAAGGAACTTCAATCGACGAATTCTAGCTGCCTATATTCCCGATGATTTTTGGGATATACTGCAGTACTTAAAGGGGCTGTACAGTACTGGTTGAGGTGGGGATTCATGTTTTGAACATTCCTAAGTGAGATCATGAGAAACCTCTTATGAAATATGAAAGAGCATGTAATTTTAAGAAGGATTCAATGTTTATTTGATGAAAATTGGTTTTCAAATGGCTGAGATATCCAGAAAAGCGATAATAATAAAAGACTACAGGCCATGCCTTTTATTAGGATCTCTTTGTTTCACCTTGTTTTTGGATATCTCGGCCATTTCAAAACCGATTTTCATCAAATAAACTTTTGATACCCCTTAGAATTGCATGCTCTTTGACATCTCATAGAGTGCTTTCTGAATATCTTGCAAAACGTTTAGAAGCTAAATCCTCACCTCCACCAGAACTGTACACACCCTTTAACCCATTGAGGATCAGCTGATTTTGCTCTAACACACATTCCCCATAGACACCTGCCTGAGTATACTCAGGACTAGTCTTCAATGGATTAAAGGAGATGCTCATTGAAGGGAATGTGTTTGTAGACAGTTGGTTTGCTTTTGATCTAAGGAAGCTGTCTCCTTTTTCTTATTTTTTTTTTCCACAGAGATTTTACATTTTAGTGGTGAATTGAACGTCATGGTGATGTTGATTGGGTCAATTTTTAGTCCAGCTTTCTTTCATGAGTCAACTTTTGCTCAAGATTCCACGCCACACTCTGCAAGGGAATGCTTTATCACTGAAGCCCAAAGTCAAAGTAGAGTTTGTGTATTAAAATCAACGTATGTCGGTTTATGTGTGTGTGTGTGTGTGTGCGTAGTGTCAAAAGACATGCAATAGACATCTGTGCTCAATTTTAATATTAAATGAGATGTTTTGATTTTTTTCATCATGAGTGTGATGATTTTTCAATGTCATTTTAGCATGAACTCTGTACCATTGCAACAAAAAAAAAAAAAAATGGACTAAAGAATATGGGGGGGGGGGGAGGGGGGTGAGGGGAAGAAAGACCTGCGTGCATGTTTGACAACCGTGAAAAAGATCGATCATTCATTCTGTATCAATACAATTGTATGTTGCACCCACAAAGAAGATGAACTGGGAAGAAATGAAAAGACAGCCCTGGAGAAAAGCCAGGGATGATATATTTGGAATGGGAATGATCCATTAGTAGTAGTCCCTCCCTCTTGTGACACCAACAAATATTGGATTGTGGGTACTCTTGTCTCTGCTGATTTTTTTTTTTTTTTTTTTTTTTTTTTAGGGATAAAGTTTGGCATCCATACAGGGAACGAATGTTTTTGCGTGTGTGTGTGTGTGAATGGTCCTTTGATGAGCTATGCTAATAAAGACTAATGATAGCATCATTACTGTAAAACATGATATTTTTGCAGCATGAAATTTTGAGCCGACGGCCTTTTTCGCGGCATGAAAAATGTTTGCGTGTTGCCTCTAACATTCAATACGTATAGTATAGACAAGAATTTTCATGTGCATTTTAATTTTGCGAATCTTGGTTCTCGCAAAATTCGCGAAATTAAAATGCTTGCAAACATTCCTCGTTTTACAGTAATCTGCTTTGTGTTCTGGAGGTTTAATGAGCACACTGGCGTCGGCAAATTTTGGAGCGCATGTGTATATACTTTTGTTTGTCTGTTTCTAGGGCCCAGAGGGTTAAAGCAAATACATTGCAAATATCTACAGTGTATCTGTGTTTCGTAAGATTGCATACCCATAAAGGCAAAGGCAAAGCCTTAAAATGGGTGATTTGGCTAAAAAGTAAGAAATTTGGTATTTATTCAAAAGACCAAGTTTGATATCTTGAATATCTACTGTTGGTATTTTAGTGTTAAACTTTGGGGGTTTAATGAAGTATGTTGTAACAGCATTTTGAATAGTCCTATTCAGTGTATGAAAATGCCTTCATATATACAGCATACCTGATTTTATGTGAAGTATTTTACTTTCTTATTCTGAAAACTGTACTTGTCTGGTAAGCAAGCAGATGAGTTTAGAAATATAGCACCTTGTATCATCAGTGTTGACTTTTTAGGCTGACAGGTCTTCAAGTATAACTTCCCAGAAAATCAACTTACAGTGTGAACGTAGCTTCAGTTTTACATCCTGCTAGCTACAGATGTGAACATCCTACTAGCTACAGATGTGAACATCCCCTCAAGGTACTTTAATTTCCCCCCACCTTCCTTTATGGATCAGGTTAGAATTGCGATCAATGCAGTATGGCCCGAATGACGGCCATACCCATATCGTATTGATCGATCCAACCCTCGTTCCGTCATTTGACGTTTTGATGTAATAATGCTCTTCGCTTCCTTTACCACCTCGGCCTTTGCAAATGCTAATGGACGAGCCAAATTAACAACATTCATTAGCCTAATGTTTGTGTTTCATAACTGTAAGGTATTTAGCCTTGTCAGGGTTGAGGGGAAGATGTTGTGGTTGGTTTGTTTGTTTGTTTGTTTTTTGGTCAGGTGTATTTTCCATTCAAACATTATACCTTTTGTAAAGAGAAGTTGAGTCATGCAAATGTGGAATGGAAAAATACTAAGTAAATAGCAATATAGAGAACAAAAATGCACAGTGGCATACAATTGTATTTTACAGAACACTTTCTACTGATCTCTCTCTCTATAATATATGAATACACTGTATATAGATATCAAAGTGAAACCAGTATTGTACAAATGTTTGCTCAGAACTGAATTGGACTTGACTGACAGTCAAAATGTCTTTGAGAAGCAACCATCTAACATGAGCATCTATTTAGTGTTATTTGTTGCATTTGATTAATTTCTTCTTTTTTTTGTACAAACTTACATGTATACAGTGATAAAATGTGCACATGTACCTTAGCATTGATAGAATGTGAATGCGCCAAATTTTGAACACCTATAGAATGAACTGCAACAATGTTGTTGTGCAATAGTCATCTAGATGTGTATATGAAATGACAATTTGTGCAACAGGGCTTTGTCCAATGATTGAATGCACGTACTGCAAGGTTTCGGCTTGATGAGAAGGAAAAGACATAGAAAAGAAGGAAGAGGAAGAGGATAAAAAGAGGAATAGGAAGGCAGAAATGGATTGCCGGTATGTGTATATGTTTGATTATATGAATGTGTGTGTGTGTGTGTGTGTGTGTGTGTGTGTGTGTGTGTGTTGGTATAGTTCTCAATCTGTAAAGCAATTTGTAAACATATAACAAGATATGAAGTGATTGGGAGGAGGCCCTTCCGATGATGCAGTCGTATCTTGCTGATACTTGACAGGCTCACTCTCTCCCTCGTCCCAATTTGCTCTCTGAATTACGAGAGGTGTGTGGTTAAAGAGAAGCGAGGAAGAGGAGGAGGAGGAGGGGGATTAGGCCTGCGGACTGTCAATCTAGACCGTTGCGACATTGACTGATGGGAGTGGCCAGCGGAGCATGACAGAGGAATTTCCAAAGCACGTCATCTTCTTTTGTCCTCCTGCCAGCACTGTAAGGACCAGGGAGGAGAGGATGATGATCCCTCCCCCCCCCCCCATCCCCCCTACCACTCCTGGCATCCCTCCTCCGGTTCGGTTGGGGTTCTGAACCGACGGAGGATGCGAAAGGCAATCTCCAGTGGCATCAATCTTAATGCCAAACGAGAAAATGGGGGCGAGTGGTAGTTAGGCACGGTTTTATTGGTCCTGGAGAGGGGAAAATCATGGATAGTTAACATGCCTTGCATTGACGCTCGGCCTGTTTAAAGCGCTGCCGAGATTGGGGCGGCTGTCGGTTTGCGCCCATCTCCTGTTTCTGCATTTCCCTGTCGTGAATGGCTCTCGTCTATCACTCGCGGTCTCCGAGGGCTGGTTCTGAAACTTGTCTCTGGATATTGCGCTTCACTCCATTGAGGAGAGAATTTGCCGCAGTGTTTTAAACCTGTATCGACCATACTCTGTTGTATGCAGGATAAAGGTTTATGAAGATTATCGGTATGAATCTATTGTTGATGCTGAAAAACTAGATGATCACTAGCAAAGACAACAGAGGGTGTGGGGTCCTGCAAGTGATGTGTCTGTCTAGGCCTATTAAAAGTAGGCCTGAGAAGAAAAAGTAACATTTTGTTAGCACAACATTGAAAAAAATATCAAAATTAGATACTGTACACTGTGTCATCTTGTGAAGGAACAGCACAAGTATCATGTCACATAAATATACAACATGTATATATATGAGGGTGGCAAGACCTCGTATCTCACAATTATGAATCTTTGTAAGAAAAAAAAACCTGTAACTTTTTTTTGTTTTTTGTTTTGTTTTTTACTTATTTGCTAAACAAATCCATTGTTCATGTCATATAATATAGAAACATTGTTTTGAAAACTCAAATTAAACTTTTGGTATTAAAAATAGGGTTAAATTGGATATCTGTCAGGCTCTTTCTCTCTGTATCTTTTGCTGTCTCTTCCATCTTTTACTTCTCTGTGCATCCTCCCTCTCCCCCTTTCTCTCTCTCTTCTTCTTCTTCTTCTTCTTCTTCTTCTTCTTCTTCTTCTTCTCCTTCTTCTTCTTCTTCTGCTGGTTAAAGGCACAATTTACCATAATTTGCAGAAGAAACAAAAACCCAGCATCAGTGCTTCAAAATGGCTTTAAAATATGAGTTAGGGACAGAAACAACCACTGTAAAAATTTGAATCTGTATAATCGAAGTTAAGTATTGTTAAATACACAAAATGTGAACAATAGTTACAATAACAATTATGTTTCCAGACTAAACCGTCTACAGTTTAATGAGTTCTGCGGTTTAATGAGAAAAATACTGATATCTCTTTATATTTTAGGCTTTATTGCAAAAATTTTATATGGTAGGATGTTTTGTGACACAACAGACTTATACGTATGCATCAAATGTGATATCTTGAGCATTTTTTAAATCACCGCTCCCAAAGATAAACAGGGCCTTTAAGTCTGCCTCCTTCAATAAGCTGAAGATTCTGCCTCTATCTCTCATTCATTCTTTATATTTCTCTCTCTGTTTATCTCTGGCCTCCTCCAAGAGCATCTTCACTGTCACTTGACTTTACGGTCGTCTGGCTGACAGGTGATCTCAAGATTATCTGTCATCGCTAAAGAGATGGTCCGGGCTTGGAGCAAGTTAACGTATAACTAGCTTTTTTGACGAATGCCAGATATGTGCATTGTTTGTTTTCACTGCAGCAGCGCTCTTACATGTACCAGTGAGGCTGTCGCAATATCCACGAAATTTCGCTTGAAGGTGGGATTCCACCACTGAGAAGGACAGCAGTACTTTCCAAGAGGAAGCCTTTAATAAACTGGAATATGGCAGGAAGACAAATAAAATTGCTCCATTTTCATTTTGTTTCAAGTGTTTTTATAAGGGCAAAGCTGGCAGTCTACAATAAGAGAAGACTTATGATGTCATATATCTTGCTTTGATCAACATCATAATGACTTATTGTACCATGGAGAATGGACACCGTTACTGGCCATATTTTTCCTTTCGGCCTTTCCTTCATACCCCATCCCCCCCCCCTTAAAAAAAAAAATGCACCTAAAAGTTGCCAATTCACTCTTAATCATTGCATCGGTTGTGATACTGTAAAACAAGGAACATTCGTGTGCATTTTAATTTTGCAAGTTTCGCAAGAGATAAGATTTGTGAAATTAAAATGCACACGAAAGTTCTTGTCTACGCTAAATGCATCGAATGCTAGTGGCAATACGCAAAAATTTCATGCAGCGAAAAGGCCATTGGCTCCAATTCGTGAAAATTTCATGCCGCGAATATATCATGCGTTTAATTTTTGCAGATATCGTGACTCCTTGTTGGAATTGCAAATTTAACTACATGTGAAAATATTGTGAACCGACAGGCTTTGGTGCACTTATGATAACCTCAATTTTAAATCACGAAAAGGGCTGCGACCTCCTCGTTCGCAAATAACATGCGAAAATAACGGCCTTTGCAGTAGACATTGCTATGTGGAATGCTCCAGGACATTGTGCCCGGCAAGAAAATGTTTCACACAGTCTCATTCTTCAGGACGACTGCCTCTCAACACTTCACATTTCTGGAATCACGGATGATGTACACCGGGCAGTCTGTTTGTTTTGACAATGTCATGTTTGAATGTCAGCCAAGAAGGTAAAGGTTGCAAGTTTGTGGAGCAGTGATCCAAGCGGAGATGAACTACTAACAAACAGTTCTGGTTGAGTGTACCTGCGTAAGTCTCATTGATGCATCGCTGACGCAGCTTGCATCTTGCACCATGCAGTGCAGGTATGGCCAATGGACTTTAAAGGTCGGCTGCTGAAGGTTGAGACTGTGTCGACTCTGTGAAAAGTTGATTTTGTCCCCATTTTTGCAAGGCCTTTGAAGTTTGGAACTTCTTTAAACTCAGTGAAAGTAGAAACAATGGATGAGAGAGCTTATTTTGTGTGGATTGTCTCTGGTCTGTCAAGTTTTCTGGTTTCTTTGGCTGTATAGTGGATCTTGGCCTCCTTTCTCAGGCCCCTCATTACTCCAGTTTCCCCCGCGAAATCGATGCATCTGGCGCTCGCTGTCGGGGGCTCGCCTCAAAACCCGAGAACGGCGCATCAATTTCTGCTCCTCGACCTGGCGAGTGAAAGCAACCCTCGCCGCCCAAACCGGTCATCAAATTTGATCTCGCGAGGTGAATGCAGGTGAATATTCAGACGGGTCATTTAACACTGGACGAACCCTCCAACTTGTGCGTAGCCCGCATAGCCTTTTGGAGTCGGCCATGGGTGACACTTATCAGGGGACGCAGAATTTAAGGAGTGGGTCTACCGTAGCTCTTAGCTGCTAAGAGGTTGCATTGACTTTCTCTTTGCTGCCTTCCACAAGTGGAATGTGTTCAGAAATGTGGGGTAATCTAGCCTTGTAGGTATCTGGTGACTGTACAGCATTCGGGGGTGGAGAAAAATGACTATTTAACCCGTTGAGGACGAGTCCCGCGTATACTTGTGCAGGTGTATATGGGAAATGCGTGTTCGAGCAAAATCAAATCATCCTCAATGGGTTAAGAGAAAAATCCTTTCAAACAGAAGAACAGAGTTTGATGCAAGTTGTACTCCATTTTCTTGATAAATTCAATAATAGAGTTTAAACAGCATAATTATAGGTACAAATTTCATTGAAAGAAGACATGAAAGCAGAAAGTTTTCTCAAAGTTAAAGGTTCATGTAATGGGTGGATGAGATGATGATGTCATATGGCTTTATGACTTTTTTTTTTATCTACAACATTGTACAAAGATTTTTGGTATCCGATTGGTTTACTGCTCATCGGTGCTTTGGCTAAAAAGTACCAATTTTATTTACCTTGCGCAGCTAAATTTTTAAGCAAGCACAAAACTCCCTTGTGACAAATCAGCACTTGACTAATTTTATAAATTTCTAACAAATTTCAAACGAGATACATTCCTTTTCTAAGCCTTTCGGATGATGTATTACGTTGGTGAGCACTACAACTTTCAAAAATGGGCAGTGTTCAAAACTCTGTACCTGCAACAGTGCCCTGCACTCTTAAATACAGAAAACTTTGCTGATATGAAGTGATTGTGAAGTGATATGTTATTGAGGATATTTGTTTTCATGTTCCAGTCCATCCGCTGTATCAGTCCTTCACAAGTGTTTGCCAGGCTTCCAGGAGAGGCTTGAGTGTGATAAAGATACACTTGTTGCAAGGACAGGCTATTTATGAATGGGATTTTCAGGACCCATCTGACCCAAAAAGTGTTATGAGTCAGATAGCGAGTGTGTTTGTCTCCCCCCCCCCCCCATATCATACATATGCTGGTATCAGATATTTATCAGGGATCTGTACAGTTGTGATTTCCAATCTAGTATAGCCCTTTCACACTGGGCTGTGAATAAAATATGATTGGAAGGAAGCACCCAATTATGGATATTTAAATTCTTTGTTAGAAATGCAAGAATCATTCAAATTTAAATCAAAATGAGGTATGTCATTAATGTTAAAGTATAGTGAGTCTTCCTATTTGTGGTTTTTACCTCCCAGTAGGCATCCAATTGATGCAAAATTTTGAAACTTATTTGAATTAATCATTATCATTATTATTATTATCATTATTATTTATTTATTGATTATCCTTATCTTTTAAATCTGTTCTACCATCCTAATACACAACTTTTATATCATACAGTCACTTGGAATATATATTGGTTACATCTAAAATTTTGTTGGAGCATGGTTGTTATCATTATGAGCAGTGCAATAGTGCACACTTTTACATTAAACTCTGGCATGGAAGAAAATATTGCACTTCAATTCCTGTGTGTGCCCGATTTCAGTCAAGAAGAAGTGAACTGGCGAAACTCTGATAGGATTTGCCCGCCCACGTAGACATAGTGAGCTGAGTGTGATGTGATACTAAAAAAGGCGAAAGCACTATCCGAACACATTGACAATATTGTGTGTCTAAATTCTCCAATTGATCGAAGCATTTGTTAGTTCATCATATTTTGCTGTTGTTATTATTATTATTATTATTCTCGCACCCCCTCACACGCCTTACCTCGCCAAGAATTATTGGGAGTTCAGACTCACGGTATGTGGCTAAGTTTAGGTCTGTTAGCTCGCCACTACCGAGGTGAGGGTCGAGTTAACAAATAAACCACCAAAAAAAGAGAGAATAATTAAGAAAATTAATTAGTTAAATACAGTCAAATAAAACAGTTTGTGGAAATTAATTTGGGATCACAATAATCAACTTTATTCACCAGCCACCCAGGCGTGAAATATCAATGACAGACAGGTTGGTATAAATTATTTAACAAAATGTGATCATTTCAATACAATAACCAAACGGCAGCTTATCAATTCTCACACACATCACACTCTCAAACACACTGACCTTTTAGTCGTTTCTATTCGGGGAAGGGATAGGGAAAGTTAGTGGGGAAATGAAGTTAATATGTGTGGCCACTTACTCATTATTTTTGTTTGACGCGAGCGTCCGAATGTCCGAAGAAATGTGCACACAAAACATGAACGCGAAGGTCCTCCTTTGACGAAGCGGGTGACAGCAGGGATGGGGTGTCTCGACTCCGGGGATGGTGCGTCTGCTGCAGGGATGGGGCGTCTCCAGGGATGGGGCGGCTCTGGGAGTGGGGCATCTCAGGAACAAGGCATCTGTTCGGCTGGATCTCCTCTGCTCGTTGTGCAAAGGTTTAACACAGGCATTGCCGATTGGGGTTCTTGTTCTTTGAAGAGATGTCTTAAATTGATGAAGGCGTGGAGTTTTGATGAATAGTCCCGTGGACAAGACTGGTATTATTTTGTTGTTCCGAATGAAATTACTGGCGTTCACAGGAGTCCAATTTTCGTTGCTTAGGTTTCGAACGAAGTTACTGATGTTGATAATTACAAGTTCAATTTCCAGTCAAAACTTGGACTATATTTCAAAGATGTGCAGCTTCGGAAAAATTAGTAAGTTACGGATGAATAGTGGAGATGAACGGGAACTGGGATACGGGAGCCGAGATAGGGTTGGAGTTGGGGCTGGGACTGGGACTTCGGCCGGGGCGGCTCTGGGACTGGTCTCTCTGCTTCTCGACTCGACTCGACTCCACACTACTGACTCCACTTACTCCACTTAGGATTTTGGGGTAAAGGCTGGGGATATATAGGTCATTACACATTCATTAACACACCCACTAAGACATCTCACTTCACGCCCACATCACTCCTCATCTTAATCTTACTCTTTATATTTCCATCCCATAATGATTACTTTTTTGGGGAGGTCCTGAGATTAGCTAAAATGATTGTCATCTTGGATAAGTCATCTCATTGGTCCTAAGTATCATGATCCGCCTACAAGGGATGACAGATTAATACAAGAAATGTTCCAGGAATTAACCAAGTTGTCTTGGACATTTAAACCACGAGTCATTAGAGGGCTCCATTGGGATAGTGGTCAAGACAGATGTGTGGCAGGTTGGGAGACAGTCGACGCCATCACCACTCAATATAACACAAAAATCTGGCGGAAGTTTCCTCTCGGAGTTTGGGATAATTTATCTAAATATCAACACTTTGGGCTTTCAACATTGCCGCTTGCATCCGACGGTGGATGACTCACAATGACTCTTTCTGGCTAATGTTATGATCACTCCGGCCAGTCCATCTGAGCTGCCTGTCTATAAATCAAAAGGGTCTTTGTTTTGGGGAGTTACGTATAAAAAGGGCAATGACTGTCGAGGGTCAAGAACCTGCTGGCAGAAACTTTAACCTTGCACGTAACAGCATTGGGGGACTAGTCTACAAATTCAGACACAAGAGGGGGTATCTGTCTGTCGCCTTACACCTTCCCTCCTGCCAGCTGAATGGCGTCCTCGACATTCGAAAACTTATTAACTAACTGGTTCATTTTGATCCCATTTTTTTTTTTGTACACCACTATATCCTACGACCTACTCATCAACATTCACTAAACAACATTGACACATACTTGAACAAGAATAGTATAGTTACTTCATACGCCTGTGCTTAAACTATCATAACCATGTCCTACACTATACCTTGTCTGACGCTAACAACAGAGAGCACTCATATCCGATGAAATAAATTCGTCTTCGGCACTAATAACTCAATGGCCGAACTCTTATTCAATTCGGTTAACTCTTGTGATTGGCATGTATCGAGTGTCTTCACCTAAAGCACAACCTTTCTTTCCATAATCATGAACTTAAGAAAATATTTAAACTCATTAATTAATGAATAAAGTAAACACTTGCAAATATCACACTCGACTGTTCCACGGAGGGACTAGAATGCGATGTAGAAAAAATAATAATAACTCCAACAACTAGAATACGCATTTCTAAGGTATGTGAAGTCGAAACATAATTAAATGTGGCATTGATGAATAATGAACAGACACAAATTTATATGCGACCAAGGTTTTTTTTTTTTTTTGAATGACAACAGCATCACTATTTGCAGCCATCTAAACTCTTTTGGTAGCATGAAGGTGGTGTCCACCAAAAAAATCACAAGCAACACTAATAAAAATCAGATCAACCTATGTACATATTGAGGTAATTTACCATCAAAACAAACGTAAAATAATTCTATCAAATTATCCTACACTACCGCGCAATCACTTCCTGAAAATGTGTATATACATGTAAGCATCTGAACATTGTTTAGACACAAATTTCTTCTTTCATCTTATCATAAAACAAAATAATGCAAGCATTGACTATCTTCATCTTAAAATAGCTTGCATTCCAAGTGATTATCATTTAAATCAAAAGCATTCAACTGTGTGCAGTGTCTCATACACTTGTACTAATGTTACTCTACCTCATTCATACACACGAAATAAGCTACAATTTGCGTCATTAAAATGACAGCATCTTCATCAGACATACAGTAAGTCATACCTGACCTAGGTACATTGCCCATAAAGCGATGCATCTATCAATATGCACTTAAACAAATACATCAAAATCAAACTGGATTCAGAGGAGAATCAAATCAAAGAGGTAAACTTTACTTATTCGTCTTTTCTACACATCTGCTCCTGAAATTGGGTCATCCTATCTTTCGGTTTCATTTCCCAAAATGATACTGATGCCCTTCCACTGTCTGCATATTGCATGACCTATGACCAGCCCTCATCTGCAAGGAATTGTCTGCCGAAAAGCTCGATTTCTTTTTTTTTTCATTTCGGAGCTCATGGTAATGCCTGAACTCAAATCCTTACAAATTCCTAAAGTAACTCATAATGTACTTTAACCATACATATCAATGAATACATCAATATCACACATAATACGGGATTCCAACAGAATCATACCGCAAGCCTTATGGCCATACTTAATAACGGTATCTATAATCACGACGCTCCTCCTGCAATTTGGCAATCCTATCTTTTGGTTTCACTTTCCAAAATGATGCTGATGCCTTAGATGCACGAACACTTTCTGTAAACTGCTGTTTTGCTCTTGGAAAACATGACAGCACAACAACAGACACAAGCACTCCAACACTCACTAGAATCTCGGTCAGTGAAAACAACAAAAATACAATCTTCACCAACATCAACACAACCAACCCAAACAGAATGAAACAACCTGTCTCACTTTCTAAAATTGGTTGTACAATTTGACTCTGGTAATACACAAGCCTGTCAGGTGGATGCGGACACCTTCTTGACCTTCTCGGCTGAAAGTCTTCCTCATTAACAGAGGCGGTCTCTAATTGCTCACCTGGGGAAAGGGGAGGAGGGACCCAGGGTTCCTCATTATCACCCTCTGGTGGGGACTCATAGGGTAGGGGCACATCATTCGGGGGTACATCATTTGAGGGTTCAGGGGTCCGGGGCACCTGATTCACATCAGCAAACGGGAGGTTCCATGCACTCACACTATTCTCATCAATGTCATCAATCATGCGTTCATCATGTTCAAGTTCATGAACACGTTCAAGATTGGGGGAATACCTCTTGGGGTGATTACATTTCGTGGCCGTGGGAGATGGGGGATGGGGAGGGGCACCCTTGGGAAGGAAATTGCAAGGGAGAAGTAGATTGCGATGAAGAGTTTTGGTCTTCCCACCACCTACTTCTGGGCGTACCATATACACGGGTATGTCTACATTTGGCTGTTTAACGACTACGTGGGGGACCCTACCCCATTTGTCACCAAGCTTGTTCTTGCCTTTTACGCCAACATTTCTGATTAGAACTCGGTCTCCGACTTGGATTTTATTATCCTTCAGTTTTCTATCGTATAAGGCCTTATTCCTAACACCGGCTTGATCATCGCGCTCGGAGACTAGTTGGTACGCGTAATCTAGTCTCTCGCGCAGACTCGAGACATAATCGGGGGCATTATGTGACTGATTATCTCGTACATCTAAGCCTAAGTACATGTCAATGGGGAGGCGGGGATGTCTCCCAAACATGAGATAAAAGGGAGAAAACCCAGTGACGTCATGTTTGGTACAGTTGTATGCATGGATCATGGGAGCTACATGTGACTTCCAGTCACTTTTCTTGTCCTCCGTTAATGTCCCAAGCATACTCAGCAGTGTCCGATTCATTCGTTCGCAACTACCATTTCCCTGGGGGTGGTATGGAGTGGTTCTCGATTTCTGGATTCCAACCAGTTTGCACAAATTGTGAATTACATCCGACTCAAAATTTCGTCCCTGGTCAGAATGCAGGCGTTCAGGGAAACCATAATGTACCAAAAAGTTATCAAAAAGGGCCTTTGCAGTGGTATTTGCAGTCTGATTGCGGGTTGGGACGGCAACGGAATAGCGGGTGAAGTGATCAGTTATTACTAATATGTTACTATACCCTCCTTTGGACTCTTCCAGTGTCAAAAAGTCCATGCAAACGAGTTCGAGGGGCCGCGTGGTTTTGATATTGACCATGGGGGCAGTGTTACGTGAGTTTAGGACGCCCTTCCTCCTGACACATCGACCACATGTTATGATGTACTGTTTCACATCACGACCTAGGTGGGGCCAGTAAAACCTACTTCGGACGAGATCAGTAGTTCTCTCTACTCCAAGGTGGCCCATTTCGTCATGTAGGGGCTCTATAGCTAACCAGCGAAATTTACGGGGGAGAACTAACTGAAACAACTCTTTCCCTTCGACCACTCTCCTTCGATACAACACACCCTCTCTCAAAACTAATCTGTCCCATTCACGCAGCAACATGTTTACTTCTTGGGATTCTTTCTTACGAATCCTAATTGGGGGGCAAACTCCACTAGCTATGTAATTAATTACTTTACTAATTACAGGGTCTTCCCTCTGTTCCTGGGCCCAGTTTGGTGGCTCACTGGGGAACTTGGGCTCATTGAAATTACTCAGTTCATGGGACGCTTCGCCAGTGCAAGTACTGCCCTGGTGTACAAGTTCAACGAAGGGGCTATTCTCTACATCTACATGCAGCGCATAGTCTATTACAGCCTGTACTGTGTCCTTACCGATAGGGGCTTCCCCGCTAATTGGAGGGGTGGGGTCGGGTGACTCAGACAGAGGTCGGCGGGAGAGGGCATCTGCATCTACGTTCATTCGGCCGGAGCGATATGCTATGGTTAAATCATAATTTCCAAGAGCTGCTAGCCAACGGTGCCCAGCAGCATCCAGCTTGGCAGTGGTGAGGACGTACGTGAGGGGATTATTATCAGTGACAACATGGACTTTATTTCCATACAAGAAGTCGTGAAATTTCTCTGTCACAGCCCATTTAAGAGCCAAAAACTCTAACTTATGGGCAGGGCAATTTCGTTCGCTGGAATTGAGTGTCCGGCTACCATAGGCAATTACCCTCTCTCTGCCTTCCTCGTCTACTTGGTATAGGGCTGCACCTAAACCTTGTGTACTGGCATCCGTATGCAGAATGAATGGTTTAGAGAAATCTGCATACTGAAGCACAGGGGGGCTAGTCAAGTGGTCCTTAATTTGCTGAAAAGCATCACTATGCCTCTTGCTCCAGACCCACGGTGGTGCTACGGGGGGACGGGAGAATTTGGTCTTGCCCCTTCTGCGCTTGGGGCCTCCGAGAAGTTCGTGCAAAGGACTAGCTATTTTCGAGAGATTTGGGATGAATTTGCGATAATAGCTAGCTAGGCCGAGGAAAGATCGCAGTTCCTTTACGTTTTGTGGGGTAGGCCAATTTCGAACTGACTCAGTTTTGTCGGGATCGGTTTCAATTCCCTCAGCCGAGAGAATGTGTCCGAGGTATTTTACTCGGGTCTGGAGAAGCTTACATTTTGATGCTTTTAGCTTGAAACCGTGCTCAGCAAGACGTTGTATTACAGCTTCTAGTCTAGATACATGCTCCTCAACTGTCTTACCAAACACGATTATGTCATCTAGGTAGACGACGCAGGAGGTGTGATTGAGGTCCCCCAAACACTTTTCCATGGCGCGCTGAAATGTGCTTGGCGCATTGCACAAGCCAAACGGCATCCGATTACACTCCCACAATCCCAAAGGAGGGGGTAAGACAAATGCTGTTTTGTGTTTGTCTTTTTCGGCTATTTCTAGCTGCCAATACCCGGATTTGAGATCCAGTGAGCTAAACCACTTTGCTCCCTGCATCATTTGCAATGTCTCATCAATCCGTGGTAAGGCATACGAGTCTCGAATTGTCTTTCCATTTAGTTTCCGAAAGTCTATACAAAATCTGAGTGAGCCATCCTTTTTCCTTACAAGAACCACGGGGCTGGCGTAAGGGGAAAAGGACTCTCGGATGACATTTGCCTTGTGCATTGATTGGAGGTGTTCTCGTACCTCGGCATACATCGAGGGGGGTATGCGTCGGTATCTCTCTCTGAAAGGTTGAGAATCAGTGAGAGGGATTGTATGCTCAATTATGTTGCTATGGCCTAAATCAATGTCTGACTGGCTGAATGCATGTGGGTAATTGCTAATTACTCGCGTGACACGTTCAACATCTTCGGGTGATGCAGGGGAGTTAGAGAAATCTAGCCCTTCTACAATCCCATCCCTACTTCCTACGTCCTGACCATTTATAGACTGCGAATTGACATTAATTGTACCCTCTACATCACACAAATACATTTCACCTAGTATCATGTTGCGATAAATCCACACAGGACTGTCTGACTGGTTTTGTACCAAGACTGGGACCCTTCCAGCCTTTTGGTTTTCTTTGGTTATCCTGATAACATTCTGATCAACTTGAACACCGAGCGGTAGTCTATTTGGTGTCCTAGACTCTACTATTACGTCATAAGCTCTGCCTGCAGCTGGGAGAGGGGCTTCCCCATCTAGAATTACGGCCTGTTTGGGAGGAACCCTAACTGCGCGCTTGGCTGCACTCCTAACTATCCCTATTTTACCTTTTGGGTTCACACCTACAGGTAACTGCATGCACTGGTACACTAACTGCCACACATGGTCAGTTTGTTGATCTGTCACAAAGTTTTCCCCAAACATCAACACACCTCGTTCAACACAAATTTGAATCACATTCGTACCTACGCACAAAGGGACTTTCCTGTTGTATGGGGTATCTTGCACAATCAAAACTGGGGCATCTATGTCAAAATCAGGGCTTGGGAGAGAACCAGGGAGACGAATTGAAAGTTCAACATAACCTAAATACGGAACAGGTTGACCATTTGCACCCTCAACTCGAAGAAAATCATCAAGACTGCGTAGTGGGACTCTGGGGAAATAGGACTCATAGAACGATTTTGACAAGGTAGTTATTTGTGATCCAGTATCTAGAAGACATTTACACCTATTTCCATTAATGATAGCGACTGCCTCATTAGCTGTACCTACCATTTTGTCTACGATTTGTTTAGGGGGGCCCTGTGTGGTTGCCTTGTGAGTACCAACATGGCCTACTGCCCGCCCCGTGGCAGAGGCCCGTTCCTGTTTAAAGGGTAGTTAGAGTTTGCCGGTTGAGACATTAGGGGAGGGATGGATTCCATAGGTGGAGCAAAGGAGGGGTGGGGGTGGGGTGGCTGAAATTGGGGTCTCCTTCTCGGGGCATTACATTCCCGAGCATAGTGGCCAAGACGCCCACAATTATAGCAGGGTCCATTTGGGGCACGGGGGCGCATTGATTGCAATTGGGATCCATGACTAGCTAATTCCATTTCTTGTAATTTCTCCCGGAGTTCCCTGATTTCCTTTTCTAACTCAGGGCGGTTTTCTTTTGGCCTTTGAGCTTGGGTGGCATGGGCACCTACTCTGGGGCGGGGGTGTTGGGGGGTAGAGTGGAAGTTACAGAAGTCTTGTGCCTCCTGTTCGACCAATCTGGACGCTCTAACAAGTTCATCAAAGGATTTCACAGCATCATACTTGTGGCGGATGGCCTGTTTTATCGCCTCATTTGATAACCCCTTCCAAAAAACTACACGCAAGGTTTCATCCTTAGCAGAAGGCGACAGGCCACCCCTCTGTTCCGTTTTGTCTACTGCAAGTTGTAACCGTGCACTGTATGCAGTGACGTTTTCCCCTGGGTTCTGTTTTGTGGAGTAGAGCTGTTGGAGTAGTACAGCTCCAGACTCTACTGTCCCATAAAAGCCGTCTAACTTATGAACAATTTCTTCCACCTTTGCATCCACCCCCATATTTAATATTAATTGGCCTGCCTCTCCTCTTAGGGAGCGACGCACTAATCTAGCAAGGGAGGCAGGGCTGCATCCTTCTTCTAATTTGAGGCATTCAATTTCTTGCCTCCACACCTCGAAAGAGACTTCTCCCCCCTTAGGTTTGGACTCCCCCGAGAACAGGGATAGTTTCAGGGGACTCTGAATTATTGTTTGGGACTGGGACATAGGGTTACGTGGGGGCTCTGGATCGATTGGGACTTCAACTTTAAGTACTAGGTGGGATTTGGGCACTCCTATCACTTCTAACTCATTGCCTTCCAATTCCTTACCATTTAATTTAGCCACCACCTCAGCTGCTACACTCTTGTTTGCAAACGCACAGTGGGCATTCCCAGTAGGCTCCCCAGTCAGGGAATCCTTCCCAAATACTATGCGAATTGCCTCACCTACCGTACCTAAATGAGTTTTCAATGTCTCCTCGGTAGTTTGGGGGTTAAGCTTACGGACTAGAATAACACAATCCCCTTGCAAAGCAGCCATAATGTCTAGACAACAAGACTACAAAAAGAAAATCAAAATATGACAACAAGCAAATAGATAATTATATTATCAGAATTAGCAAGTGGAACCTACTCCCTCACTCACTCAAATCACCACAAGATACAAATAAATTCACAGACAAGTATGATGAAAAATCATCACCACGACACACAATGCATGGAGTTCAGCAGGTAGTACGAATGACACACTTCATTTCATAGCACGCCACAGCCATACAAATTGTTTCCCAAACAAAGTTATGCTGTCATGCCTTCCAAATGTTTACGCACTTCAGTACCATACAAAATTATACTGTCATGCGTCCTTAAATTTTGCAGAGCAACACGCAAACACAAAATCAAACTTCAGGGAATTAAAGTGAAAAAGCTGGAGAAATTTGATATTCAAATTAGGGCCGGGAAGTAGGAGCAGTCTGTTACTAATAATAATATGCTGTTCACATATAAGATGATATTCTGTCAGCAATCACTCCTCTGAATCCAGTGAGAAATATTGATAGCTTAAATTAAATAAGATTGTGAAGACACTCACATTAATGTTCTGATTAAAGCACTATGAAACGCTAAAAAAAAAACAGTAAGCCAATTACAAATCACAACTTCATTAGACATCAATCATAATTACCAAACAGAAACATTACCTATATCTCATGCCTGGGTGATCAAAATAAAGCAAAATAACCGCTGGGTCTTTTGGGGAAATTTTGAATAAGAAAAAAAAAATTGGGGCTTCAAGGGTTTAAAATTCCTAAAACAAATTCAAAAGTAGAGCATCGTGCTGATGACGCACTGAAGGTCTGGAGTTCCGTCTCGCACCCCCTCACACGCCTTACCTCGCCAAGAATTATTGGGAGTTCAGACTCACGGTATGTGGCTAAGTTTAGGTCTGTTAGCTCGCCACTACCGAGGTGAGGGTCGAGTTAACAAATAAACCACCAAAAAAAGAGAGAATAATTAAGAAAATTAATTAGTTAAATACAGTCAAATAAAACAGTTTGTGGAAATTAATTTGGGATCACAATAATCAACTTTATTCACCAGCCACCCAGGCGTGAAATATCAATGACAGACAGGTTGGTATAAATTATTTAACAAAATGTGATCATTTCAATACAATAACCAAACGGCAGCTTATCAATTCTCACACACATCACACTCTCAAACACACTGACCTTTTAGTCGTTTCTATTCGGGGAAGGGATAGGGAAAGTTAGTGGGGAAATGAAGTTAATATGTGTGGCCACTTACTCATTATTTTTGTTTGACGCGAGCGTCCGAATGTCCGAAGAAATGTGCACACAAAACATGAACGCGAAGGTCCTCCTTTGACGAAGCGGGTGACAGCAGGGATGGGGTGTCTCGACTCCGGGGATGGTGCGTCTGCTGCAGGGATGGGGCGTCTCCAGGGATGGGGCGGCTCTGGGAGTGGGGCATCTCAGGAACAAGGCATCTGTTCGGCTGGATCTCCTCTGCTCGTTGTGCAAAGGTTTAACACAGGCATTGCCGATTGGGGTTCTTGTTCTTTGAAGAGATGTCTTAAATTGATGAAGGCGTGGAGTTTTGATGAATAGTCCCGTGGACAAGACTGGTATTATTTTGTTGTTCCGAATGAAATTACTGGCGTTCACAGGAGTCCAATTTTCGTTGCTTAGGTTTCGAACGAAGTTACTGATGTTGATAATTACAAGTTCAATTTCCAGTCAAAACTTGGACTATATTTCAAAGATGTGCAGCTTCGGAAAAATTAGTAAGTTACGGATGAATAGTGGAGATGAACGGGAACTGGGATACGGGAGCCGAGATAGGGTTGGAGTTGGGGCTGGGACTGGGACTTCGGCCGGGGCGGCTCTGGGACTGGTCTCTCTGCTTCTCGACTCGACTCGACTCCACACTACTGACTCCACTTACTCCACTTAGGATTTTGGGGTAAAGGCTGGGGATATATAGGTCATTACACATTCATTAACACACCCACTAAGACATCTCACTTCACGCCCACATCACTCCTCATCTTAATCTTACTCTTTATATTTCCATCCCATAATGATTACTTTTTTGGGGAGGTCCTGAGATTAGCTAAAATGATTGTCATCTTGGATAAGTCATCTCATTGGTCCTAAGTATCATGATCCGCCTACAAGGGATGACAGATTAATACAAGAAATGTTCCAGGAATTAACCAAGTTGTCTTGGACATTTAAACCACGAGTCATTAGAGGGCTCCATTGGGATAGTGGTCAAGACAGATGTGTGGCAGGTTGGGAGACAGTCGACGCCATCACCACTCAATATAACACAAAAATCTGGCGGAAGTTTCCTCTCGGAGTTTGGGATAATTTATCTAAATATCAACACTTTGGGCTTTCAACATTGCCGCTTGCATCCGACGGTGGATGACTCACAATGACTCTTTCTGGCTAATGTTATGATCACTCCGGCCAGTCCATCTGAGCTGCCTGTCTATAAATCAAAAGGGTCTTTGTTTTGGGGAGTTACGTATAAAAAGGGCAATGACTGTCGAGGGTCAAGAACCTGCTGGCAGAAACTTTAACCTTGCACGTAACAGCATTGGGGGACTAGTCTACAAATTCAGACACAAGAGGGGGTATCTGTCTGTCGCCTTACACCTTCCCTCCTGCCAGCTGAATGGCGTCCTCGACATTCGAAAACTTATTAACTAACTGGTTCATTTTGATCCCATTTTTTTTTTTGTACACCACTATATCCTACGACCTACTCATCAACATTCACTAAACAACATTGACACATACTTGAACAAGAATAGTATAGTTACTTCATACGCCTGTGCTTAAACTATCATAACCATGTCCTACACTATACCTTGTCTGACGCTAACAACAGAGAGCACTCATATCCGATGAAATAAATTCGTCTTCGGCACTAATAACTCAATGGCCGAACTCTTATTCAATTCGGTTAACTCTTGTGATTGGCATGTATCGAGTGTCTTCACCTAAAGCACAACCTTTCTTTCCATAATCATGAACTTAAGAAAATATTTAAACTCATTAATTAATGAATAAAGTAAACACTTGCAAATATCACACTCGACTGTTCCACGGAGGGACTAGAATGCGATGTAGAAAAAATAATAATAACTCCAACAACTAGAATACGCATTTCTAAGGTATGTGAAGTCGAAACATAATTAAATGTGGCATTGATGAATAATGAACAGACACAAATTTATATGCGACCAAGGTTTTTTTTTTTTTTTGAATGACAACAGCATCACTATTTGCAGCCATCTAAACTCTTTTGGTAGCATGAAGGTGGTGTCCACCAAAAAAATCACAAGCAACACTAATAAAAATCAGATCAACCTATGTACATATTGAGGTAATTTACCATCAAAACAAACGTAAAATAATTCTATCAAATTATCCTACACTACCGCGCAATCACTTCCTGAAAATGTGTATATACATGTAAGCATCTGAACATTGTTTAGACACAAATTTCTTCTTTCATCTTATCATAAAACAAAATAATGCAAGCATTGACTATCTTCATCTTAAAATAGCTTGCATTCCAAGTGATTATCATTTAAATCAAAAGCATTCAACTGTGTGCAGTGTCTCATACACTTGTACTAATGTTACTCTACCTCATTCATACACACGAAATAAGCTACAATTTGCGTCATTAAAATGACAGCATCTTCATCAGACATACAGTAAGTCATACCTGACCTAGGTACATTGCCCATAAAGCGATGCATCTATCAATATGCACTTAAACAAATACATCAAAATCAAACTGGATTCAGAGGAGAATCAAATCAAAGAGGTAAACTTTACTTATTCGTCTTTTCTACACATCTGCTCCTGAAATTGGGTCATCCTATCTTTCGGTTTCATTTCCCAAAATGATACTGATGCCCTTCCACTGTCTGCATATTGCATGACCTATGACCAGCCCTCATCTGCAAGGAATTGTCTGCCGAAAAGCTCGATTTCTTTTTTTTTTCATTTCGGAGCTCATGGTAATGCCTGAACTCAAATCCTTACAAATTCCTAAAGTAACTCATAATGTACTTTAACCATACATATCAATGAATACATCAATATCACACATAATACGGGATTCCAACAGAATCATACCGCAAGCCTTATGGCCATACTTAATAACGGTATCTATAATCACGACGCTCCTCCTGCAATTTGGCAATCCTATCTTTTGGTTTCACTTTCCAAAATGATGCTGATGCCTTAGATGCACGAACACTTTCTGTAAACTGCTGTTTTGCTCTTGGAAAACATGACAGCACAACAACAGACACAAGCACTCCAACACTCACTAGAATCTCGGTCAGTGAAAACAACAAAAATACAATCTTCACCAACATCAACACAACCAACCCAAACAGAATGAAACAACCTGTCTCACTTTCTAAAATTGGTTGTACAATTTGACTCTGGTAATACACAAGCCTGTCAGGTGGATGCGGACACCTTCTTGACCTTCTCGGCTGAAAGTCTTCCTCATTAACAGAGGCGGTCTCTAATTGCTCACCTGGGGAAAGGGGAGGAGGGACCCAGGGTTCCTCATTATCACCCTCTGGTGGGGACTCATAGGGTAGGGGCACATCATTCGGGGGTACATCATTTGAGGGTTCAGGGGTCCGGGGCACCTGATTCACATCAGCAAACGGGAGGTTCCATGCACTCACACTATTCTCATCAATGTCATCAATCATGCGTTCATCATGTTCAAGTTCATGAACACGTTCAAGATTGGGGGAATACCTCTTGGGGTGATTACATTTCGTGGCCGTGGGAGATGGGGGATGGGGAGGGGCACCCTTGGGAAGGAAATTGCAAGGGAGAAGTAGATTGCGATGAAGAGTTTTGGTCTTCCCACCACCTACTTCTGGGCGTACCATATACACGGGTATGTCTACATTTGGCTGTTTAACGACTACGTGGGGGACCCTACCCCATTTGTCACCAAGCTTGTTCTTGCCTTTTACGCCAACATTTCTGATTAGAACTCGGTCTCCGACTTGGATTTTATTATCCTTCAGTTTTCTATCGTATAAGGCCTTATTCCTAACACCGGCTTGATCATCGCGCTCGGAGACTAGTTGGTACGCGTAATCTAGTCTCTCGCGCAGACTCGAGACATAATCGGGGGCATTATGTGACTGATTATCTCGTACATCTAAGCCTAAGTACATGTCAATGGGGAGGCGGGGATGTCTCCCAAACATGAGATAAAAGGGAGAAAACCCAGTGACGTCATGTTTGGTACAGTTGTATGCATGGATCATGGGAGCTACATGTGACTTCCAGTCACTTTTCTTGTCCTCCGTTAATGTCCCAAGCATACTCAGCAGTGTCCGATTCATTCGTTCGCAACTACCATTTCCCTGGGGGTGGTATGGAGTGGTTCTCGATTTCTGGATTCCAACCAGTTTGCACAAATTGTGAATTACATCCGACTCAAAATTTCGTCCCTGGTCAGAATGCAGGCGTTCAGGGAAACCATAATGTACCAAAAAGTTATCAAAAAGGGCCTTTGCAGTGGTATTTGCAGTCTGATTGCGGGTTGGGACGGCAACGGAATAGCGGGTGAAGTGATCAGTTATTACTAATATGTTACTATACCCTCCTTTGGACTCTTCCAGTGTCAAAAAGTCCATGCAAACGAGTTCGAGGGGCCGCGTGGTTTTGATATTGACCATGGGGGCAGTGTTACGTGAGTTTAGGACGCCCTTCCTCCTGACACATCGACCACATGTTATGATGTACTGTTTCACATCACGACCTAGGTGGGGCCAGTAAAACCTACTTCGGACGAGATCAGTAGTTCTCTCTACTCCAAGGTGGCCCATTTCGTCATGTAGGGGCTCTATAGCTAACCAGCGAAATTTACGGGGGAGAACTAACTGAAACAACTCTTTCCCTTCGACCACTCTCCTTCGATACAACACACCCTCTCTCAAAACTAATCTGTCCCATTCACGCAGCAACATGTTTACTTCTTGGGATTCTTTCTTACGAATCCTAATTGGGGGGCAAACTCCACTAGCTATGTAATTAATTACTTTACTAATTACAGGGTCTTCCCTCTGTTCCTGGGCCCAGTTTGGTGGCTCACTGGGGAACTTGGGCTCATTGAAATTACTCAGTTCATGGGACGCTTCGCCAGTGCAAGTACTGCCCTGGTGTACAAGTTCAACGAAGGGGCTATTCTCTACATCTACATGCAGCGCATAGTCTATTACAGCCTGTACTGTGTCCTTACCGATAGGGGCTTCCCCGCTAATTGGAGGGGTGGGGTCGGGTGACTCAGACAGAGGTCGGCGGGAGAGGGCATCTGCATCTACGTTCATTCGGCCGGAGCGATATGCTATGGTTAAATCATAATTTCCAAGAGCTGCTAGCCAACGGTGCCCAGCAGCATCCAGCTTGGCAGTGGTGAGGACGTACGTGAGGGGATTATTATCAGTGACAACATGGACTTTATTTCCATACAAGAAGTCGTGAAATTTCTCTGTCACAGCCCATTTAAGAGCCAAAAACTCTAACTTATGGGCAGGGCAATTTCGTTCGCTGGAATTGAGTGTCCGGCTACCATAGGCAATTACCCTCTCTCTGCCTTCCTCGTCTACTTGGTATAGGGCTGCACCTAAACCTTGTGTACTGGCATCCGTATGCAGAATGAATGGTTTAGAGAAATCTGCATACTGAAGCACAGGGGGGCTAGTCAAGTGGTCCTTAATTTGCTGAAAAGCATCACTATGCCTCTTGCTCCAGACCCACGGTGGTGCTACGGGGGGACGGGAGAATTTGGTCTTGCCCCTTCTGCGCTTGGGGCCTCCGAGAAGTTCGTGCAAAGGACTAGCTATTTTCGAGAGATTTGGGATGAATTTGCGATAATAGCTAGCTAGGCCGAGGAAAGATCGCAGTTCCTTTACGTTTTGTGGGGTAGGCCAATTTCGAACTGACTCAGTTTTGTCGGGATCGGTTTCAATTCCCTCAGCCGAGAGAATGTGTCCGAGGTATTTTACTCGGGTCTGGAGAAGCTTACATTTTGATGCTTTTAGCTTGAAACCGTGCTCAGCAAGACGTTGTATTACAGCTTCTAGTCTAGATACATGCTCCTCAACTGTCTTACCAAACACGATTATGTCATCTAGGTAGACGACGCAGGAGGTGTGATTGAGGTCCCCCAAACACTTTTCCATGGCGCGCTGAAATGTGCTTGGCGCATTGCACAAGCCAAACGGCATCCGATTACACTCCCACAATCCCAAAGGAGGGGGTAAGACAAATGCTGTTTTGTGTTTGTCTTTTTCGGCTATTTCTAGCTGCCAATACCCGGATTTGAGATCCAGTGAGCTAAACCACTTTGCTCCCTGCATCATTTGCAATGTCTCATCAATCCGTGGTAAGGCATACGAGTCTCGAATTGTCTTTCCATTTAGTTTCCGAAAGTCTATACAAAATCTGAGTGAGCCATCCTTTTTCCTTACAAGAACCACGGGGCTGGCGTAAGGGGAAAAGGACTCTCGGATGACATTTGCCTTGTGCATTGATTGGAGGTGTTCTCGTACCTCGGCATACATCGAGGGGGGTATGCGTCGGTATCTCTCTCTGAAAGGTTGAGAATCAGTGAGAGGGATTGTATGCTCAATTATGTTGCTATGGCCTAAATCAATGTCTGACTGGCTGAATGCATGTGGGTAATTGCTAATTACTCGCGTGACACGTTCAACATCTTCGGGTGATGCAGGGGAGTTAGAGAAATCTAGCCCTTCTACAATCCCATCCCTACTTCCTACGTCCTGACCATTTATAGACTGCGAATTGACATTAATTGTACCCTCTACATCACACAAATACATTTCACCTAGTATCATGTTGCGATAAATCCACACAGGACTGTCTGACTGGTTTTGTACCAAGACTGGGACCCTTCCAGCCTTTTGGTTTTCTTTGGTTATCCTGATAACATTCTGATCAACTTGAACACCGAGCGGTAGTCTATTTGGTGTCCTAGACTCTACTATTACGTCATAAGCTCTGCCTGCAGCTGGGAGAGGGGCTTCCCCATCTAGAATTACGGCCTGTTTGGGAGGAACCCTAACTGCGCGCTTGGCTGCACTCCTAACTATCCCTATTTTACCTTTTGGGTTCACACCTACAGGTAACTGCATGCACTGGTACACTAACTGCCACACATGGTCAGTTTGTTGATCTGTCACAAAGTTTTCCCCAAACATCAACACACCTCGTTCAACACAAATTTGAATCACATTCGTACCTACGCACAAAGGGACTTTCCTGTTGTATGGGGTATCTTGCACAATCAAAACTGGGGCATCTATGTCAAAATCAGGGCTTGGGAGAGAACCAGGGAGACGAATTGAAAGTTCAACATAACCTAAATACGGAACAGGTTGACCATTTGCACCCTCAACTCGAAGAAAATCATCAAGACTGCGTAGTGGGACTCTGGGGAAATAGGACTCATAGAACGATTTTGACAAGGTAGTTATTTGTGATCCAGTATCTAGAAGACATTTACACCTATTTCCATTAATGATAGCGACTGCCTCATTAGCTGTACCTACCATTTTGTCTACGATTTGTTTAGGGGGGCCCTGTGTGGTTGCCTTGTGAGTACCAACATGGCCTACTGCCCGCCCCGTGGCAGAGGCCCGTTCCTGTTTAAAGGGTAGTTAGAGTTTGCCGGTTGAGACATTAGGGGAGGGATGGATTCCATAGGTGGAGCAAAGGAGGGGTGGGGGTGGGGTGGCTGAAATTGGGGTCTCCTTCTCGGGGCATTACATTCCCGAGCATAGTGGCCAAGACGCCCACAATTATAGCAGGGTCCATTTGGGGCACGGGGGCGCATTGATTGCAATTGGGATCCATGACTAGCTAATTCCATTTCTTGTAATTTCTCCCGGAGTTCCCTGATTTCCTTTTCTAACTCAGGGCGGTTTTCTTTTGGCCTTTGAGCTTGGGTGGCATGGGCACCTACTCTGGGGCGGGGGTGTTGGGGGGTAGAGTGGAAGTTACAGAAGTCTTGTGCCTCCTGTTCGACCAATCTGGACGCTCTAACAAGTTCATCAAAGGATTTCACAGCATCATACTTGTGGCGGATGGCCTGTTTTATCGCCTCATTTGATAACCCCTTCCAAAAAACTACACGCAAGGTTTCATCCTTAGCAGAAGGCGACAGGCCACCCCTCTGTTCCGTTTTGTCTACTGCAAGTTGTAACCGTGCACTGTATGCAGTGACGTTTTCCCCTGGGTTCTGTTTTGTGGAGTAGAGCTGTTGGAGTAGTACAGCTCCAGACTCTACTGTCCCATAAAAGCCGTCTAACTTATGAACAATTTCTTCCACCTTTGCATCCACCCCCATATTTAATATTAATTGGCCTGCCTCTCCTCTTAGGGAGCGACGCACTAATCTAGCAAGGGAGGCAGGGCTGCATCCTTCTTCTAATTTGAGGCATTCAATTTCTTGCCTCCACACCTCGAAAGAGACTTCTCCCCCCTTAGGTTTGGACTCCCCCGAGAACAGGGATAGTTTCAGGGGACTCTGAATTATTGTTTGGGACTGGGACATAGGGTTACGTGGGGGCTCTGGATCGATTGGGACTTCAACTTTAAGTACTAGGTGGGATTTGGGCACTCCTATCACTTCTAACTCATTGCCTTCCAATTCCTTACCATTTAATTTAGCCACCACCTCAGCTGCTACACTCTTGTTTGCAAACGCACAGTGGGCATTCCCAGTAGGCTCCCCAGTCAGGGAATCCTTCCCAAATACTATGCGAATTGCCTCACCTACCGTACCTAAATGAGTTTTCAATGTCTCCTCGGTAGTTTGGGGGTTAAGCTTACGGACTAGAATAACACAATCCCCTTGCAAAGCAGCCATAATGTCTAGACAACAAGACTACAAAAAGAAAATCAAAATATGACAACAAGCAAATAGATAATTATATTATCAGAATTAGCAAGTGGAACCTACTCCCTCACTCACTCAAATCACCACAAGATACAAATAAATTCACAGACAAGTATGATGAAAAATCATCACCACGACACACAATGCATGGAGTTCAGCAGGTAGTACGAATGACACACTTCATTTCATAGCACGCCACAGCCATACAAATTGTTTCCCAAACAAAGTTATGCTGTCATGCCTTCCAAATGTTTACGCACTTCAGTACCATACAAAATTATACTGTCATGCGTCCTTAAATTTTGCAGAGCAACACGCAAACACAAAATCAAACTTCAGGGAATTAAAGTGAAAAAGCTGGAGAAATTTGATATTCAAATTAGGGCCGGGAAGTAGGAGCAGTCTGTTACTAATAATAATATGCTGTTCACATATAAGATGATATTCTGTCAGCAATCACTCCTCTGAATCCAGTGAGAAATATTGATAGCTTAAATTAAATAAGATTGTGAAGACACTCACATTAATGTTCTGATTAAAGCACTATGAAACGCTAAAAAAAAAACAGTAAGCCAATTACAAATCACAACTTCATTAGACATCAATCATAATTACCAAACAGAAACATTACCTATATCTCATGCCTGGGTGATCAAAATAAAGCAAAATAACCGCTGGGTCTTTTGGGGAAATTTTGAATAAGAAAAAAAAAATTGGGGCTTCAAGGGTTTAAAATTCCTAAAACAAATTCAAAAGTAGAGCATCGTGCTGATGACGCACTGAAGGTCTGGAGTTCCGTCTCGCACCCCCTCACACGCCTTACCTCGCCAAGAATTATTGGGAGTTCAGACTCACGGTATGTGGCTAAGTTTAGGTCTGTTAGCTCGCCACTACCGAGGTGAGGGTCGAGTTAACAAATAAACCACCAAAAAAAGAGAGAATAATTAAGAAAATTAATTAGTTAAATACAGTCAAATAAAACAGTTTGTGGAAATTAATTTGGGATCACAATAATCAACTTTATTCACCAGCCACCCAGGCGTGAAATATCAATGACAGACAGGTTGGTATAAATTATTTAACAAAATGTGATCATTTCAATACAATAACCAAACGGCAGCTTATCAATTCTCACACACATCACACTCTCAAACACACTGACCTTTTAGTCGTTTCTATTCGGGGAAGGGATAGGGAAAGTTAGTGGGGAAATGAAGTTAATATGTGTGGCCACTTACTCATTATTTTTGTTTGACGCGAGCGTCCGAATGTCCGAAGAAATGTGCACACAAAACATGAACGCGAAGGTCCTCCTTTGACGAAGCGGGTGACAGCAGGGATGGGGTGTCTCGACTCCGGGGATGGTGCGTCTGCTGCAGGGATGGGGCGTCTCCAGGGATGGGGCGGCTCTGGGAGTGGGGCATCTCAGGAACAAGGCATCTGTTCGGCTGGATCTCCTCTGCTCGTTGTGCAAAGGTTTAACACAGGCATTGCCGATTGGGGTTCTTGTTCTTTGAAGAGATGTCTTAAATTGATGAAGGCGTGGAGTTTTGATGAATAGTCCCGTGGACAAGACTGGTATTATTTTGTTGTTCCGAATGAAATTACTGGCGTTCACAGGAGTCCAATTTTCGTTGCTTAGGTTTCGAACGAAGTTACTGATGTTGATAATTACAAGTTCAATTTCCAGTCAAAACTTGGACTATATTTCAAAGATGTGCAGCTTCGGAAAAATTAGTAAGTTACGGATGAATAGTGGAGATGAACGGGAACTGGGATACGGGAGCCGAGATAGGGTTGGAGTTGGGGCTGGGACTGGGACTTCGGCCGGGGCGGCTCTGGGACTGGTCTCTCTGCTTCTCGACTCGACTCGACTCCACACTACTGACTCCACTTACTCCACTTAGGATTTTGGGGTAAAGGCTGGGGATATATAGGTCATTACACATTCATTAACACACCCACTAAGACATCTCACTTCACGCCCACATCACTCCTCATCTTAATCTTACTCTTTATATTTCCATCCCATAATGATTACTTTTTTGGGGAGGTCCTGAGATTAGCTAAAATGATTGTCATCTTGGATAAGTCATCTCATTGGTCCTAAGTATCATGATCCGCCTACAAGGGATGACAGATTAATACAAGAAATGTTCCAGGAATTAACCAAGTTGTCTTGGACATTTAAACCACGAGTCATTAGAGGGCTCCATTGGGATAGTGGTCAAGACAGATGTGTGGCAGGTTGGGAGACAGTCGACGCCATCACCACTCAATATAACACAAAAATCTGGCGGAAGTTTCCTCTCGGAGTTTGGGATAATTTATCTAAATATCAACACTTTGGGCTTTCAACATTGCCGCTTGCATCCGACGGTGGATGACTCACAATGACTCTTTCTGGCTAATGTTATGATCACTCCGGCCAGTCCATCTGAGCTGCCTGTCTATAAATCAAAAGGGTCTTTGTTTTGGGGAGTTACGTATAAAAAGGGCAATGACTGTCGAGGGTCAAGAACCTGCTGGCAGAAACTTTAACCTTGCACGTAACAGCATTGGGGGACTAGTCTACAAATTCAGACACAAGAGGGGGTATCTGTCTGTCGCCTTACATTATTATTATTATTATTATTATCATCATCATCATGCTTATTATCATTGTTAATTTTAATCCTTTGTCATTATTGTTATGTTATTTTCATTAGTAGTAGTATTTCTATTCTTTTTTGCAAAAAGTTGTCATGTTGAAAAAAGTTGCATAGAAATACTCTCGTGGAAATCTCCACTTTTTACAGTAGCCTGATCTTGAAGTGCATATATGTTGTACTTGCTGTACAAACTGTATGTTTAACATTAGGCCTATGGCTATTATTTCCCATATTGTATTAAAGATATACCAGCAGAGAGAGAGAGAGGGAGAGAGAGAGAGACAGAGAGAGAGTGAGTTGTTACATACTCCATTTTCCTTCAGTAGAACAAAGTATAGCGCAATCCAAGTAGTCTATAATGTATTCATTTGTGTGTTTGTGTGTGTGTGTGTGTGTGTGGGTGCAGGTTGTTGGTGTGTCTGTCTATGCTCCCTACATTAGAGCAAAGAGGATGTGAGGTACAAAGTGTGTTATTTTCCCTTGCCCTCAATTTGATGGGTTTAATTCAGCCCAATCAGGCTTAGTTTAGGAACGCCATTATCTGATTCAGATCATAATTTTTCAGCAATTTTTTAAAGACCAAAGAGACTCGGGTTGCTTTTTGACTTTTACTGGAGACTTCCGCCCCCCCTTTGCTGACTGTCATTAAAAAACACAAGAAAGGATCATAATCATAATATAGTAGAAAAATAGGAGTGCAGCGTACCACGTGTGTGATATTATGAACTGTGGAGAGCAGTGCACCATGGATTCCCATGAGTCTGAATTCATTCACTCTTGAAAATAAAATGATGCCATGGATTAATTGAAAATCTTCATGTGAAATTACCTGTACTCTTGTGCGTCGTTCATATTTCCGTTTTGCATGGCGCGGAAACGACTTTTAATAATTAGTACACTGAAATAGACTGCCAGAAATTTGTGTTCACATGGTAGTATACGAAGCTCTTGCAGAACTTTGAATTAAAGAGATAAATGTACACTATGGCAGTCAAAGACTTAAAGGCATACTCTCAGACGCCCCCCCCCCCCCCCCCGCACATATACGTGTATATATCCTGAGAACTTAATTTCTGTGCCTTTTGAATGTCTCTCTTGCCCATGACATTTCAATGTAGAAAATTATGAATATTTGATCAGCCATTTCCTTTCCCATTGTGTACCATGACAACCGCGTAATGAAAGTTTCAGAATCAACCTCTTATGAAATATGAAAGAGCATGTAATTCCAAGAGGAATTCAATGATTATTTGATGAAAATTTGTTATGAAATGGCTGAGATACCCAAAACAGAGAAATAAATATAAAATGTGGGACCCACATTTTATTACGATCGCTTTGTTTTAAGTTGTTTTTGGATGTCTCGGCCATTCCAAAACCAATTTTCATTAAATAAACTTTGAATTCCTCTTAGAATGGCGTGCTCTGTATCATTTCATGAGTGGTTTCTTGGTATCTCGCAAAAAAAGATAAAATCCAAAACCTCAGCTCTACAAATACTGTACCATCCCTTTAAAGTTGTGGTGCAAGAACATACCATATGCGGGTCACGGCTCCAGGAAGTTATTCTGACCGATATATTTGCTCTTTTGCAATATCTTTCTTTCACAGCTTCCTGGAAGATTGTTTTGTCTTTGCTTGAACAGTTTGGGCATGGACTATTTCGTTGCGATTCTTTTATATTTTTGGCAGGAAGGAAGCGTAGAACAGATTCCAATCAAAACAAGCTGCTGAAGGTCTCCATGAAGCTTGATCATGCAAATAAATAAATGAAGCATTGTAAACAAGTATATTTGGTTTGCAAACTAAAATGAGCAGTCATGTAATTTTTGTCATCTGAAGCACAATATATTCTGGGTAAGTCAAACTTTGCAGCTGGTGAATATGTTTTTTTAGTAGTGCTGAAATGTGGGTGCAATTGATTATTGTTACCTACTTTTAAAAAGCAGTGTTTTGGTATGTGGGACATAATTAAAATGCTTTGTATAATTTTGAGACGAGCAAGATTTCCTCATTGATATCATGTGCAAATAAGTAATGGAGGTGTACTTGTACGCAGAAGACGTTAAGATATAATGCACCCGCGCGGTGTTTTTGAACATGGGTTGTATGTATTTGTGCCAGCGACATCGCTCTGGAGGCAGTAAGCCCATATCATTCGCCGATCAATTTCGCAGCGCGCTGGAAAAACAGTCAGCAACGGGATTGACAGTGCGGCTAATTAACCAGCAGCACGGGACGGCCATTCTATTCCAAGCGTAGACACCCTGGGAATGCTATCGATCTAAAGTGTCTACAGGTTTTTTTTTTCACCTTTCGTCACAAAATCCACGCAGGCTGAGAGAAAGAGGGTTTTCTCCTCATGCATATATTTCTGCTATCCTTTTTTTTTGCCCTGTTCACACTCGTGTTCATGTAATCAATGTCGCCGGTGAAACACTTTGCAGTGCGTCAACATCAACCATCAGGGCAAGTTCATGTATCTGTATTTAGAAACATTGAGTGTAAACATGTCATATTTATTGGATAGCTGGGCCAATTTATCTCGAAGCGATTTTCACGTTAACTCATTCGATGCTGAATTCTGAGATCCCCTCATACTTAATACACAGACCATCAGGTTCCTGAATGGAATGAGTTAACACCCCAATTTCAGGTGAAAAAACAAGCAAAGTGGGCTGTAAATGATCAGGAATGTCCTGCACTATTGGTGAACCTTGGGCATCGCCAAACCCCACCTTGCGATAGTAAGCTTAAGTCCTTAAAGACCTGTAGATAGCTGAATATTCCAATCACCTAAAAAGGAAAATTGTAAGCAGGAGAGTTTTTAGAAACTTTTTTGTTTTGTTTGCTGTGATGATATGAAGGACACATCATGTATAAATGAACGCATGTGAGGTCTAGATAAATAATGCTTTTAGACTTACAATATTTGACAATGACATCGAGTCTTAGAATTTGTCGGAACGAAAAAATACATGAGGAGTATCACATATAACGTGTACCCAAATTTTTTGTGGCACTTTCAGTGAACTTGGTCTCTGGCAGGCCTTTCTCATCACATTTTGATTACATGTGTGTGAGTCCACCTGATCAAGATTACATCGGTATCCATTGTAATGTAATATGCAGAACAAATTGTAGGGAGTTTCTCTCACAAATGAAATGTTGGTATCAAAACAATACGTGGCCTTTAAACGTTATTCTCTTCTGAAAAAAATTGAGTGTTATTACTTTCAGTTCAAACACACGCCTGCTGCCATCCGGCCGGTGTCTCCCCGACAATACCCAGAATGCCTTTTATTGACGAGAAGGGTTTGTTGACGCGTGAGATTGGGCAGCGAGAGATGCGACGAGCAACTCCGTTCGGCCAGTCGGGGAGATTAATATTGTGTTCGGGATAATTAGATGATTGATGTAGAATGTTCGTTACATCGTGAATGCCTCGGTGATGGAGAAATGTTTATTTGCCGGGATGCGTCTAGAACCAAGTGTACGTCTGGCAGTGACTATCTTGTTGCGAGTAGAACAAGAGTCTCTAGTGCATCTGTGGTTGAGGTACGTACGTAGACAGCGATGTATTAATTTGTGATGTAGAATAGCAATATTAGATTTATAGATTTATTGGATGGTGGAGAAAGGCAGAAGTACAGAGAATGAGAGAGAGGGGGGGGGGGGGAGAAGGGGGCAGGGAGAAGGGAGAGAGAGAGAGAAATCGAGATCCAGTTGGGAACAGATCGAAGGTGTAATTTGAATGAGATAGGGGCAGGTCCATAGAGAAAGTCAATCTCATATATAATGTACATAGATAATGTAGAGCAAGATGTTTTGGCATGAAATTTTTGCGAATTGCTGCTGGCGCTCAGTGCATATAGTGTAGACGAAAACTTTTGCATGCATTTTGATTTCGCAATATCTTGGCTCTCGCCAAATTCGCAAAATTAAAATGCACAGGAATATTTCTCGTATTACAGTGTATACATACATGTATATTTTCATGGTATACATGGTTGTAATGTATATCACAGTTATGTATGAATACATATTTATGCAAAATAGAAAGAATTGGATCTAGCTATAGGTAGAGAATAAAAGAGAAAAAGGGAGAGTGATTAGATGAAGTTACCTAAAATCAAATTATGGCCATCACTGCAGAATAATTGCTGTATTACAGCGTACTTTAGTGATTTGGAGCAGAACAACGCAAGCAATATATCCAAAGTATTTCATTAATTAGATGGAATTAAAATGCCATCAAATTTCAGTTCTTCTCAGTCAGCAGTATCAATGTCAGTTAATCTATCTTAATTGTGGAAGTACACCAGTCAATTAGATTTTACTGCATACCATCGAATTTGTGGTTTCTTTTAAAGGGGTATATAGATTAATTTGGTGCAAAAAGAAAATATTAGTAATAATGCAACACAGATGAATCAATAACAACAACCAAGAAAACTATACTTCAAGTATTAAAACTTGGAAGGGTAAAACATCTATTTTCCCTTGTGAAAGAGAATGTTTGTGTCTATATCCTCATCTCAGCTAGGTACCTGACAATATTCTTCTCATTTATTAATATCAGAAATTCCAATGAGATTCTGAAAAAAAAATGCATATGAGAGCCAAGTACTCATTGATTCGATAGAATCGATTCTTGTCACCGGAGTGCGTCATTTCTCAAGTCGTCAGAATTAGACCTTGTACTGGTGCTATTAAACCACACGTAGTGCAAGGCAAGGGAGAAAAGGGAGAAAGGAGAAAGCGTTGTTCTCTTCTCACTTGAACGATGCCGGACTGAATTGTCCCCCCCCCCCCCCCCCCCCTGCTCTCTCTCTCTCGCTTCGTCTTGTATTGATCATCTGTGCTGTTAATATCACATCTTGCGAACACCGCGGAAATGCGACTTTCCAGTGTGCATGCAGCATTTCATATATCTAACCCACATGTACATGTAGCTTGTGAGGTATTCTTTGCCAGGATCTACCGGTACATAATATGTCACTGTCAATGCCGAACAGGAAAGTTTGTGTGCACTGGTCTTTACGTCATAAATGCTAAACTGAGATCATTCCATCTTTGTTGTTGTTGTTGTTGTTGTTGTTGAAAAGAATGAGAGTATCATGAGTGTGGCTTGCCCCTGTGGGTTTGTGTAAGTCGGCAAGATGTTGCTCCCGTCTAGGGATCATTTTGGAAACATCTTGCAGCTTGATGCCCCCCCCCCCCCATCTCTCTCCTCATGCTCTACTGGCTTTGAAGCAGGTTAACCCTTCAACGGCCACCGTCTTGGAAGTGCCAATAGCATTGTACAGAAACGACTTGCTGAAGGTGACAACAGGGTTAACTAGTCAAGTTGGGGGTGGGGATTTTGCAGCAGAAATAATCATCTTGTCATTCAGATTGTCAATTCTGAATTTGCACTGCTAATTTCAAGTAGGCGCATTCATTATAATTTTCAGAAATGTGTTGCCATTTGAAGGATCAGTTACAGATTTAGTGATTCAAAATATCTATGAAAATCCTGCAGCCAAAACAATGATGTTGTATGAACAGAATAAGGCTTTGATACAGAAAAGAAAGCATTTGTTCTATCTCATGAACCACTAGCAATGCAAATCAT